>NW_017805462.1:70592-88893 GCF_001891065.2 Hippocampus comes | reverse complement strand
CAGTTCAAGTTCATTTTTTCATCGGCTCGCACATGTGTGAATAATACATTTGCTGATTTGTTTTTCAATTCTTCCATATTTTTTGTTTTGTTTCTGACAATCTCTGCTCCGCACTTCCCATTAATAATCTAGTGCAAAGGAGTACAAATGTGAAAATTTACATTGTTAGTCAATTTGTGATTCAAGTGCACCCTTAAATTTTCTTCGTGCCCCCCAAAAATGTCCACTGTGCCCCTTTTATCATTACTGAAGACAGTGTTGACCAAAAATGTCACTAAGAGTATAAATGCTGAAATGATTACCTTGTTGATTGTTTTTCTGAGTGTGAAACCTGAATTTGTATCTGAAATCTGGAAGTGTGACTTTTTTCCTCTCTTCATGTAAATAAGGATACAGTGTTTTGCTGAGATGTTTTTAGACCATTTTTTTTAGACAAATTATACTATTTCAAGTCGCGGCAGAGAGTTTGGTGTGTGTGAAATGTTGTCTTCTTCTTGGGCGGAATGTAACAGAAAATGATTAAGAAGCATTGTGCTCTATTTTAATCCTATGTGAGGGACAGTAAACTAAAAAGCGGTCAACAGACTTCGATGATCGGACAGGACAATGAAATGACACCAGATCAACCCCGTTTTTTCCGATATTTTCATGCCCTTTTCACAATCTGCAGAATTTGCCATCAAATTTGGGATGGCGTCAGACGCGGCTCCTCAAAACAATACCTCCAAGGGGATCATGACGTTTTACCCCACCGTTGAGGAGTTCAAGGATTTCAGCCGCTATGTCGCCTACATGGAGTCACAGGGAGCGCACAGAGCAGGCCTGGCCAAAGTATGTGCTTGATGCTGAACAATTTCTTGTCACAATTATACTTGAAGTGACAGTGCTGATTTTTATGCAATGGTGTCACACTGGTTTTGTCTCCTTAATAGTGTTTTTGGAATCTGGCATAGTGTGCAAAAACAATCAAAAAGCAGCTCACCAAATACAACATTTTAGGGCAAATAACTCTTCTTGGACGACAAGCCAGTAATATCCCCTAACGTCTTTCCCCACCCGACTTCTAGGTGGTCCCCCCAAAGGAATGGAAGCCCAGACATTCATATGATGATATAGACGATTTGGTGATTCCTGCACCCATTCAGCAGGTGGTGACAGGCCAGTCGGGCCTTTTCACTCAGTACAACATTCAGAAGAAGTCAATGACCGTTCAAGAGTTCCGCAAGCTTGCAAACAGTGACAAGTATGTCAAGCAAATTAGATGTTGTAAACGTCATAGTTGTTTTTTTTTTTTTTGTTGTTGTTTTTTTTTTTAATTACATTTCTTTTGTCCATTTTTGCAGGTTCTGTAGCCCTCACTATGATGATTTTGATGAACTGGAAAGAAAGTACTGGAAGAATGTAACATTTAATCCTCCTATATATGGGGCCGATGTCGGCGGCAGTCTCTACAATCCAGTGAGTTGATCTGATATATGGGGTCTTTCAAAAGTCACTTTCTGTTCTGTTAAATAGAGGGCAATAGAATACACATGCAAACAATTAAAGTCAAAATGTACATTAAACTCAGAGGTGCTACATCATTAACAATTATTTCAAAATAAAATAGGATTAGTGTCAACTGAAGATTAAAAAAAAATGGATGAACTATTGTTCTAGTATTGCAACTCAAAGGGCGAGAACAAAGGATTGATTTTAACACATAAAAGGGAATGCACTTACATGTTCAAAGAGAAACTTCCCAATACATCACTTGCTGTTATAATGCTGTTATAATCTCCTGCCTGAGATTGCTAATGAGATCGCTACCTGCTAATGAACATACGGCTGTGAGCGGCCAACAATATGTAAAATGTTCCAATACAGTCACCATACACTTCTTTCTTTCAAACAGTTGTGAGGCTATCAGCATTTGACAGTTTAGGCTTTGCCGATTATGTTAAGTATATCATTTCATTTCCCCTGGCTCGCCAGTTGACATTGGCCATTGTCAATTGGCCATCTTTCCCTAACCTTTCCACTGTGTTCATTGGAACCTTCAAAGCAGAAGAAATTTTTCTGCACCCTTCTTCAGATTTGTGCCTCGAGCCCATTTTTATCTTGGAGGTTGACGCAGGTTTTTTAACACTTCATACTTAAATTTTGCTCTGACAAACACTGTCACCTTACATAGAGAGACAGATTCACTGAATTCATCACAGTGAAACTTCCATTTAGCTGGAGGAACCTCTCAAGGATGGTCAATGGAAACATTTTGCGCCTGAGCTCAATATTAAGGTCTTGTTTTGGGGTTTTTTTTGTTTTTTTTTTTAATTTTCAAAAGATTTCCCACCAAAATTCACATTTTTGTTATGGGGTGTTGTGTGTAAAATTTTGAGCAGAGAAAATTCATATTTTAAAATTGATGTTAGAATGAGGTTGTAACAAAACAAAAAAAAGTGAAGTGATGCGAATACTTTCCCATGCCCTGGATGCACCCAAAACAGATGGTGTGATGCTAACATGTTGTTGTTTATCTTTTCTTAATTCCCATCTGTGCTCTTCCAGGATGTCAAAGAGTGGAACATTTGTCATCTAAATACCATTTTGGACACGGTGGAATCTGAAAGTGGCATCACAATTGAGGGTGTGAATACACCCTACTTGTATTTTGGGATGTGGAAGACCACTTTTGCATGGCACACTGAAGACATGGACCTCTACAGCATTAATTACTTGCACTTCGGGGAGCCCAAATCCTGGTAGATGATTAAAAAATAAATTTTAAAAAAGCTTGTAATAAATGTTGCTTCTTGAAAGTACTATTGAATCTGAAATGACAAGACACATTTTGAATGTCTGCAGGTACTGTGTCCCCCCAGAGCACGGGAGAAGATTTGAGCGTCTGGCTCAAGGTACGACATCAGTGGAATATTAATCAAAACGTTTTACATCCAAGTGATTTGACAATTATCGGTTCTAACAGTCAGCATCTGTCTGCTGTAGGTTTCTTTTCTGGCAGCGCACAAACCTGCGAGGCCTTTTTGAGGCACAAGATGACGTTGATTTCACCTTCAATCCTGAAGAAATACGGCATTCCATTTGAAAAGGTCCCCAAATGGCTCATTTCATTTTACCAAGATCGAAACCGACCCAATCGTTTGACTTGTCTTTTTTTCCCCCCCCTCATCCGTTAGATTACCCAATATGCCGGTGAGTTCATGGTGACTTTTCCCTATGCTTATCATGCTGGCTTCAACCACGGGTTCAACTGTGCCGAATCCACCAACTTTGCCACACAGCGGTGGATTGAATATGGCAAGCAAGCAGTTTTGGTGAGAATTTGTCAACTGTTCAGTCAAATACTCCCAATTCATTTGAGCTTTCGGTCGAGAATTTCAGTCTGTATTGTGGTTCATCTTTTGTGGCCCTTGCAAAATTGCCGATTTTGCACATCCAAATATGTTTTTAGTATGTTTGAAAAGTCTGCTACGGGTAATTTATTGTTTTAAAAAAAAAAAAAAAAATTGCATGCTGTTCATGTGCTTTTCTCTGTCAGTGCTCATGCCGCAAGGACATGGTGAAGATTTCAATGGACGTGTTTGTCAAGAAATTCCAGCCAGATCGTTATGAGCAGTGGCTGGCAGGGCGAGACGTGGCGCCCATCGACCACTCCAGGCCCACCCCAGAGGCCAAGGAATTCCTGGGCGATTCTTTTAATATCATCTACGATAATAGCAGGTGTTCCATCGATAGCGGTCGGGATGATGTGGAGCGAAAGAGGTTTGTCACGTCACATTAGTGAAGATCCAAATTCAAATCAGTCGGCTTTATTTAGCAGGGTTGTCAAACTTATTTTCGTTGCAGGCCACAATGGCTGTAAAAATCACAAAGTGTCACCCGCTCATAGTATTACGTGTAAACCACCTACCCTGCATTTATATATTATGTACATATTTATGTAAATACAAATCGATGTTGAAATCAGAAGTTATGAAAGATATGGGCAGCAAAATTTGTACTTATGCAACTGTTACGGGTTTTGGCGGGCAAAAAAAATGCCCGTAAAAAAAGTTTAATTCACACAGGGGGCATCTGTGCCACTGTGTCCGCATCTGGGAGTGGTAAAGTGTATACTTGATCTGATCGTGTTCATTTTGTTTGGAATACAGTCGAATATGCAGAAGGGATTACCAAGAGATTGTCAGGATTCCATTCTGGTAGTTGATGCCTGCTTTAGATTTCAGTAAATTAAACACAATTGAAATACAAATCTTGGGGTCATGTCTGACCTTTAATCAGAATGATCAGCTTTTTTTTCCCCTCCAAGTCTCCTCAACATGTCTCAATTTTTCTTTCTTTAGTCCACTGCAAAGAATCGAGACCAAGAGACACCGAGTGTGTTTGCAGCTGCCCGACGAGGTTGTTTCGAAAGATATCGATGAGGAAACCACGCTGTATGCAAAGCGGCCAAGACTTAATCTTTTGCCACCACGTATGACACCACAAGATGGCAAGCGAAATAAAGGTATTGTTATTTACTTGTGCGCTGCCACTCGTCGGCACTGACCTCTGCTTGATCTTTTCTTGAACAATTGTCATGTTTGCCACCCCCTTTTACTGATGAAACATTGATTTTATTGACAGGCCCACCAAAGTTGGTTGTGACGCCCACAAAGCTCACCTTGATAGATCCGTTCCACCGCTTAAACACGAGCGATTCAGGACACACGCCTCACTACACCAAGACTCGGCCGCCCGCATTCTCATCTCATTCCCAAAACGGTCATCTGTCAGCGACGGCAACATGGACGACCGCCACGGGTCAGCCTTCCCGTAAAATGGGCGTGGCCAGCCTGCTCTTCCATCGGACTCTCACTCAAAAAGACATCCTGCAAGTGCACAATTACCCGCGAGAAAAACAGCAGGTTCACACGATGCTGCAGGTGCACAGCTACGCCAGGGAACATCAGCCCCGTCATTTCCCGGTCGCAGGAGCCCCCACGCTGGCTGCGTCTCAGGCACCGGGCAGCGCAAGCACAGAGTCCACGCCGGAATCTCGACTCTCTCTCGGCAATGTGGAACTCATGCAAACGGAACATTCTGTGGAGGAGGACCACCCGGCAGGTGTTATGGATGTTCAGGATGCAGTGTTGGAGGCCAACGCTGAGCCCACCTGCGTCACGCAGCCCCCCCAGGTTGACAAAATGGAGATGCTGAAGAACCAAAACAAAAGAAAGGTCTGTATTCATGTTTCATTTCGACCTCAAAGGCAACAACAGCTGAATTGGCTTCTTGCTTTGTGCACTATTTTTTCCTCTGGACTTGTATGCAAAACGAAAACAGCTGTAAGCTCCACTATTTCTTTTTTAAAAATCAAGATGGGGGTTTTATGGACTCATGTTGGTTCTTGACAAAATGAATATGATGGTGGCTCTATACCGGCGTTCTCATTTGCATGCTTTTCTCAAGAGCTTGGAATGATTCACAAATTGACTCCGTGGCCGAACACGAAGATACAGTGCTGCCTTGAAATAAGAGTTAAATTCAATGCTTGACCCTGTTCATACCATAAAAGATCTTTGCCCATTCAAATGTTGGAAATGTGATTAAAATAAATAAATAAATAATGGTAATGATGATAATAATAAATAAATATAATAATACAAAAATAATAATACAAAAATGGCACACTATCATATATTTTAGGACTGCAGCGACTGGTTATTTTAATAATCGTTTAACTCATTCAGTACCAGCCAATTCTGGACCAAGTCTGAAAAGACGTTTAAAAACGTCTTTGGGAGTGAATGAGTTAATCTGTCATTTTTTTAAATCCATCTCAGTAGGTTTCCATTTGGTCCTGTCTTGCCAAATACCACGCAGAACGTATTATTAGAAAGAACACTTTGGACTTGACTTCCACTTCAGCTTGAAGCCTATTTTTGGATAAATCGTTGACTATAAGTATAAGTGACTTGCAGTTCTAAGATTTGGCGTTGGATTCTTTGCTCCGCCTTCTTGTGTGGAGTTTGCATTTTCTCCCGTGCTTGCGTGTTGCATGGCACCCCCGCACTAGATGCTTTTTGGTTAATTGAGTCCGAAGAGTTGTCGCGATGTGCTCTGTCAGTGACTGGCCTTAGACTCTCCTGAAAGAGGACAAGGACCATCGGAATTGAGGTTTCGCCTTGCTAAATATAATTTCACCACCAGGTGTCAGAAGAGCAGTCCTACTGCATGTCAGTGGTCACCAAGCAACAGCAACAAGAAGTGCTCCGAAAACTTCCACGCCACCACCCTCTCTTCCGAGAGACATACAGTGATGACGGTAAGCCAAATGTCACGAGTCGTGAACATTTATAAGAACGGACTCGTCAATGCAATTCTCTGAATCTCGCAGTCTCTGTTTCTCCTGCTGATGACGTTCAGTCACTCGACAGTGTGCTTAACAGGCTGCAACAGAGAGCACTTTTTTTAAATATCTTTAGTGTACTCTGCAGACACGTATCAGGATGTGGAGGTGCAGCAAGAAGAGAAAGAGGAGTGGGCGAAGCCACTAAGGCAGCTGTGGCAGTGTCGGCCTTTAAACCCTCAGGTGGAGTGGGAGTACAATAAGAGAATGGGTGAACAGGCTCCTTACTGCTCCATTTGCCTGCTTTTCTACACACATCATCAGGTGAGCTGGATTGTCTTAACCCTTTATCAGTTTCCTTTTGTTTTTCAACACGGTCATTCCAGTCTAGAATATCAACCAGACATTGGAGTCAAGCGCATTATATTCTGTAGATTGACACTTGAATATCCAATCACAAAGTCCCATATCTTCTTCCTTGTTGAATGAAACGGAATACGTTCCAGACCCACAAAATAAAAAAAATACCAATAAAAATGTTTGCAAATGTTTTCTTTAATTGTTGTAGCAATGCCAATATACAGTATTTTACTTCATAAACAACAAAGTCAGTCAAAACGAAGCAATCTGGTCTTAACAAGAAAACGGACATGTTCTTCTTTAGTCAGAGGCCAGCGACGGCAGATCCACTGTGACGTTGGTGAACCGCCAAGGTCACCAGTGGTCCAAACCCCTCATCCCTGAAATGTGTTTCAACACGCACACCAACAAGATCACTGATAGCGAGGAAGGCCAGCTGTCCAACCCTCACATCACAGAGGACGGCACCAGCCGGCTGGTCAGCTGTTCTCAATGCTGCGTCCGTGTGCACACCAGTAAGTTGTTAAAAAAAAAAAAATTCTCCCCTCCACTTCACTTTTTCTTCGAGGCTATGTCATACCCCAAGTCAATAATTCCTGATAAGACATTAGAGGAAAATGCATATAGTCTGCCCCCCCCCCCCATACTAAAAAATGAAATGTAATGGAGGAGGAAAAAAAACGTGTTCTTGTCTGGCTCAGGTTGCTACGGTGTAACTCGAGACGAAGCAGAGCAGGATGACTGGCTGTGTGCTCGCTGCAAAGCTGATGCTACCTTTGAGGTCGGTGCACCGGGCTTTCAATTATTTATTGTCGGTGGTTGTTAGGTAGATCAGATTCACTTCAACACAGTGAGGTTCCACATGGACTCGCGTGATGGTCTCAAAGAAACATCATCATACTGCTCACTTCAGGTTAAATCACTGCCTAGTTCGTTTACAAAAAAAAAAAAAAAAATCACAGTAATCTACCCAAAATGAGTCATAACAACATTCCAGCACTTTTTGTTTTTGTCACTTCAAATGTAAACTTGGCCATTCGCCTCCATTTTTGTCCTGCTGGGAGTGTTCCCTTCCTTTGTTTGTTATTGTTAGTGGAATACATTGTTCCTCATTTTCTTTTCGAGCTATATCTCATTTGTTGTTATCAGCATTACTGCTTCATTTTTGTGCTACAGTCTGGAAATGTTGCCCAATAGATACACACTAATGAACATATTTGTCCACCAGTGGGCAGTACAGCGTGTGTCTTTCAACGCACTGGGAATGAGATTTTAACTACAGTCGCATATCTAAATGTTCTTTTTGAATCTGTGAGCCAAACAATTATTATTATTTTTTTTAATTTCAATCGTTGAATGGGTCTTATTTGTATGGCTTTTGGCTTCAGTTCTTAACAGATTCAACCCACTTTTTCTCGCACCAGGATTGCTGTCTGTGTTCCCTCCGAGGTGGAGCTTTGCAGAGAGCCAACAATGACAAGTACGTTATTTCCAGCAATCGCCGTCAGCGTGACACTTTGGTGCTTGAGATTCGCCCAAAACTGCAATTCTGCCCTTGTGATTCGGTTGTACTAAACTAAAGTATTTGACCTGACGTGTTTGCTCGTTCGTGGGATTTTAAAGACACATAAGTGATTAAGCCAAGCCTGGAATAGAAATGATGCAGTGTGGCCTTCTGACACAGCCTGGGGCTGCAGTTTATTTTCTGTCAAAGGGTGAGGAATTGCCTCAACATAGCCCCCACATTCATATCTGCCATTTTAATTGCTAATGAAAGTGGGCTGTTCAGTGCCGTTCACCTCCCACCTCATAGCCTCATGTCGCGTAACTCCAAAGTGAGCATGGATTGTCGTTTTTTTCTTTTTTCTAAGATCGGCTGTCGGTGCTTATTTCATAGTATGATATGCGCTTGTACATTAATGCTTAGTAGTACGCGCATTGTACGTTGTTTTCAGTCCATAGCAAGTAGTTGAGGTTAAAATTTAAAAAAAAAAAAAAAAAAAAAAGGGGTTCTCAACTAAAGATCTACTTTCACCCTAGTGCACATGCAACCTATGTCTCTTGGTCTTTCACACAGGAGTGTTTTTTTGGAAACTGATCTGCATTCCCTCCCTCCAAACTACACAATTTTTAAAATGTAAAAAAAAATAATAATACACTGCAGTTATTTTAGAAGGGATGTAACATATTGTGTTGTTTTATTTGAGTCTAAAATATTTTCTCCATTTTGTGTAAAAGTGCCAGGAGTCATTGTCGTAAAAACAACCCTTGAAAACTAACTGAACAACGTCTGCTTGTCTAAATAATGAAAGGATGTTGCGGAATATTGCACCCTGGACATTGTTCTGTTTGTCTTGAGTCAGTGTCATATTTGTCCGACTGGCAGGTGGGTTCATGTGCTGTGCGCCGTCACTGTGCTCGAAGCCCGCTTTGTAAACATCACAGAGCGGCGTCCCATCGATCTGTCTGCAATCCCACTGCCTCGCTTCAGACTGGTAAGAGTCCCAACCCTTGAGAGCGTGCAGATCCATGAATGATTTCCCCCCCCGCATCATAAAATTGAAAGTGCGTGGGGGACCAAGTGATCAAAATGCCAACAACTTTTCGAAACGGATAAAAAGTTGACAACCGGTTTCACAAAGTCATTCTCCTCCCTTGGAGTAATTTGCTGAAAGTTTGGGCTGCAGCTATTGAAGATGTTTGAGAAACAAATATTGAACCAGTTAGCCCATGAATCGATTAATCGAGTAATAGATTAAAAAAAAAAAAGTAAAACACACAATATGTGAACACATGTGAACTGCAAGTATTTTAGTCTACTGGTGAGTGACGTGGGTGTCAGCAATTTTTTTTTTTTTTTTTTAAATGGACTATTTTTTCCTGGCTCGCCGACTTATTTCTATGCAGAGTGACGCTTGCAAGTGCAGTAATATTAATCCGTGTGGCAAAATTAGTCTCCGTTAAGCTTTGAGGCAGAAATGTAGTTTCAAACTTTTTTTATAATCAAATTATTTCAGTCCCAAGACGTGCACATTTTCTTCATGTTTGTATGAGTCATGTAGCAAGTAAATATCTGAGAAGGATTCAATAGTCAGCCGTGTCTCCATTGTCCTTGTTCTTAATCTCAGAGGAGCCTTAGTCAGGCTTCTAAATTGTATCATAGTGTAATAAAAAGTGCATATGGAGTCCGTCTCACTTTGGAAGGAAGCTGTTTAATGTTATTGTGTGTGTCCGGGTCTAAGACTCCCCTTGAACCTCCTCTTTTTTTTTTTCTCACACGCTTGTTTCCTTTCTCCTCCTTTCCTTCCCCTTGCACTTCCCTTTTCTTTACCCCACGGCTTCAAACCTTTCACCTCGACACTTCTGCTTGCTGTGACTCTTTGTCTTTGGCAGAAATGCGTTTTCTGCAGGAAACGGATGAAGAGGGAGTCGACGGGCTGCTGCGTCCAGTGCTCCCACGGACGCTGCTCCACGGCGTTCCACCCCAGCTGCGCACAGGCCGCGGGTGTCCTCATGCACCCGGATGACTGGCCGTTCATTGTCTTTATCACGTGTCACCGGCACAGAGCGAACGCTATCGTTGAGGTAACCGCCCAAAGCTGCCAATTAGCATCAATGTTATGTATGGGGATCACTGCATTTTCACTATTTGTTTTCTTCTCTTGTAAAATATGCACTTTTGAGCAATGAAGCTAATCCTGGCCCAAATGGAGTGAGTTGTTTTTTAAGACGAACATCCTGTTGTGCTCCACAGCGTAATAAGGACTCCATGCGAGAGCTGTCTGTGGGACAGAGGGTGATCTGTAAATACCGAAACGGTCGTTACTACCACAGCGATGTGGTGGGACTGACCACCGCCACCTTCTACGAGGTGGTCTTTGACGACGGCTCGTACAGCGACAACCTCTTCCCAGAGGACATCGAGGTCCGTAACGGTCACACATCATTTGGCCGTGCCCCCGTCGCATCAGTCTGTCTTGACGGTTCACTTTTCTTTCACGCCAGAATCGGGACTGTGCGCGACTTGGGCCGCCTGCAGAGGGTGCTGCAGTGTCAGTGCGATGGACTGACGGGTTGTTGTACGGCGCCAAGTTTGTGGCGTCCCACTCTATTCCTATGTACCTGGTAGGACAATAATATTGCAGCATGTGTGTTTCCTCATCACATTACGTGGAGCTTATTTGTCAGGGCTGGACCGATGTGGATTTTTGATTTAATTTTTTTTTGTTTTTTGGGGGGCTGACACTAATTGCATTATTTGGCAGGAAAAAATTCTGATAACTGATTAATTGGACAATTACGGGAAAAAAATGTAGATATAAGTATAGGCATATATGTGTTATTTTGCTAGGTATGTATAGGTGTATGTGTATAAGTGTATATATAGGTGTGTGTTTGTGTCTCTATATGTGTGTATGTATATGTGTGTATATATAAGTATGTATGTTCAACTATATCCGGTCAGTTTGCTGAAAAGGTCACTTGACGTGCGTGTCTCCTACCTTTCAGGTGGAATTTGAAGATGAATCCCAAATTTCTGTCAAGCGCGAAGATGTGTACACCTTAGATGAAGATCTGCCCAAACGGGTCAAGTCGCGACTGGTATGTCCCACTCCTTTTGGAACGCGTGTCACGTACCAGTTTGAACCCGATAAAGTTTTTTTTATTTTATTTTTTTTCTCCCTTCCCTCCGCAGTCGGTGGCGTCGGACATGCGCTTTGAGCTCTTCTCGCAGGACGACGTCAAACAGAACTCCAAACGACAACGGGTCATCAACTCTCGTTACAGAGAGGACTACATCGAGCCTGTTGTTTATCGGGCCATCATGGAGTGACGTCGGTTCGTCCTATCTTCCCACTCCCTCAATTGCTTTCACGGCCTGCCAGGCGTCATATTTATGAAGTACGGCTGGGACTTAAAAAAACTTTGTACTCTGAATAACACGCTTTCATAGTGTGGTCTGTATATTTCCTTATCTTAATTTATTCTGACGGGGTAGGGAGGGTAGCAGCCAGCAATCAAGTAGTTCAAAAGTTTCAGTACTTATTGAGGCAAGATTCCCCCCCCCCCCTCCCTCCATGTCCGCTATACGCAGCCCAGAAGCCATTTTCTCATTTTGTGATATTCATTTCAGTCATTCACTTATGACTTTTAAAGAGAGTGATATGAACTTAACAGGTGCCGAGCATATACTGAATCAGTCCTGGAACTGTCTGACTCGTCACATTACACTTGGAGACTGTCATCAAGCCTGAAATTGCCCCTCCAATTTCTCCCCGATAAGATTACGGATTATTTTGGCTATTTTGAAAAATAACTTATGTGGCTGAAGTCAGTTTGATGAAATGAACTATTTTTGTCCTTTTCGCTATCTGTACAAGACCTCAGATGTATTTATATTTATTATAAAAATTGCAGGTTTTCAAACACACTGTTAACAGCTTTACAGCTTTTTTTTGTTTGTTTTTTGCGGGGGGATCAATTTCCCTGGAAATCACCTCCCAATGAGGCCATGTGGCCGTTGAAGAGCTAAACTTGTATTCTTTTTGTCTGGTGAATGCTAGCTTTAGAGATCTAGTCCCAAAATGAACAATATGGTGAGGATTCAGTTTCGATTAACTGCTGTAAGTACAAATAATACCTTGTAACGCTTAGCGATTGGTCACCATTTGGTCTCGAGTGAAGGTACCATTAATTCTGTCTTTGTAAAGCCTCGACTGTTTCAGTAAAATTTGGGATAAGAAAACTACAGTTGTGTGTCAGTGATTCAGATGAATTACATTATTAGAATTCAGCATGATTTTTATGTCAAAGGAGATAACATGTGCCCCCCCTCCCAACAGAGTTAACAATGTTCTCTACAATAATCTGCCCTATGTGCACCCACTAGTCTAAACACAGTATTCTGATTAATATTCCGTTTGCGGAATAAGAATTAAGCAGAAAAATCCACCCATTTTTATCCATCTCTGGGTTCAGGTTGGGGCAGCCATTCTGCCACGTGCTGTTGACTGAAAATGGCTTCACAAGTGCCAACGGGCTCAGTTTGTGAATATCACATGACCAAATCCAGAAAACAAGTGAGCTGTGTTTGGTGTTTTGGAATTCAGAGGTAATCCCAAACACCGCAATTCAGAGGTAATCCCAAGCGCCGCGATGTAAACCCAAAGCACAGGGACTGTGAGGCGGACATACATGCCAACCACTTGTGCACCATCCTGCAACGATGGATTGGTCAAAATAAATCCATTTGAAAGAATTGCTTAGTTGCATAAGGGAAGCTGTTGTCAGACCATCCATCCCCGAAGGCAACACTTTATGGAGGGTTAATTTCATCCCGTGATGTAAATTTAGATCTGCTAGCTTCATATGATGGTTTCCAACTTTTCCACATGACCAGTTTTTGTCATAATGAGTGAAAGGTAAAAAAGACAAGTTCGTTTCAAGACACACCACTGCTTCCTGCATGTACATAATGGCGTTCTGTAGCGTCTACAAACTGTGCAATAAATTATACAGTACACACAGAAGCATTTACTATAACCACTATCTACTATCACCACACATCCTAACTGATAAATCCCTCTTTATAGTCTCGTAAATCATCAGTGTGATAATCCAGGACATCGAAAGAGCGACAGGGAGTTGATGACTGTTCACTTGGCTGCTCATGTCAAGTGGCGCTAGTTTTAGCGTGAGGGTATTAGCCCTTGCGGAGCTGTTGTGGCATTTGTATAATTAGAGTCTAGGTGTGCTGGTGTGTGTTGTGAGGAGTGTTTTAACTGTGGAAGCCAAGACAGCAGTTAACTCAAATACCCCACCCCCACCCCTCCAAGAGCACCCCCCGCCCCCTTCCACCGGATGTCCTTGTTTTTCAGGATAGAAGTGTTTGGTTGAGGCTTTCAGGTGTTGCAAAAGTAAATACGGTTGCAAGAAAAGCTATGCGAACTGTTTCGAATTCTAAACATAACTTAGTCATTCAATGTGATCTGATCTTCATCTGATAAATCGCATCAGACAAGCAGTCTAACGCCACACAAACCATTAATGTTTTGTTAAACATTTATAATGCAGACTGGAAGAAATCTGTGAATCATTAGGCTAATGTTTTTGCCAAAAGTCACCCTGAAGCCCAGAGAGATTAGAGGTGTTGGTTCAAGATGCCTTGCCCTCGGGGAAATGCCTACCAGTTTTGAGGTTTCTAGCATTAGCATTAACCAATGTAAACCATGCCTCACACAACAGAGCTCCCTCCCCCATTACCTACAGATTTTGAAATATTAATAATTATTCGCTTGTTTCAAGATGGAAAAGGTCACTAAAGTATCTGAAAACCTTGAATGCTCAGAAGTCCGTGCTAGGACGGTTTGTCTATGAATGGAGAAGGTACAGCACTGCTGCTGCTCTCCCTGACAGTGGTCTCCTTCCCATGAGCACGCAGGTGCCTTATTGAGGTGGAGAAAAATACTTGAGTATCGGCTAGTGGCTTCCAGAATTCTCCACCGCTTGCTAACATCTTTGTTGACAAATCTACAATAAGAGCATTGGAGGACATCATGAGGGTGGGTAGGTTTGGAAGGAACACATATCGCATAGAACACCACCATGAAAACCTCTTCTCAACTGTGAAGTATGGAGCAGGTGGTTTCATGGTTTGGGACTGCTATGCTACTTCAGGGTCTGGATGCATTGCTATTATTAATGGTAAAAATAATCACCGACTATGTGAAGACATTTTGCGGGAGACTTTAAGACTTTCTAACTAATCTACAACTCCTGGCTCGCGGGCCAGATGTGCCCCCCACCCCTCGTCATTTTATGTGGGCTCCGAGAGCTTGAAAAGCCTGAATGTCCAAAAATTGTTTCAAAGTGTGCTTTGACCAAAAACTACATTTCCCACAACGCCTGTCCACTTTGTGACTCACAACGATGCGTGACGATGTTTCCACATCAATATTCATGAGTCAGGAGAAAATAATGATCCCAAAATATCAAGGGTAAGAAGAGTTGATGCCAAGGAGAAGACGTGTTTGTGCTTCACAAGGAAAATGACCGATATGTCTTTTATGTTCAGAAACTGTCAGTTGTCAAAGAGTATACTGTAATCTGCACACAACCTGCCGGGGTAAGTACGCTCAAGCTAGCCTTGAAGAAAAGAAACAAATTACATTAAGGAGTAGTTACATCGATTTTACATTGCATTCATTGATATTAAGTTACAATTATAAGTTACATCTGGCCCTTTTGCTGATGTGGCCCTTGGTGAAAATGAGTTTGACACCCCTGGTCTTACAGTTGTAGCTCAACAGAATGTTGGTGATACAAACAATTGGAACAACAGAACAAAAGAAAACACACCTTTAACGTGAATTTGAACTCAAGTGTTGTGAGTTGAAGAGATAACATGAGAGGACTGCAATCTTCGAAAGTAAATCAGGAAAGTGGCTGCAGAACAATGCCTTATTGTGACACGCCTTTGCTGATTTCTGCAATATCTTCAGTATGAGGAAGTAAAAATGATGATTTTGTTTTAGAATGGATGTGTAAGATAAGGGGCAATCATATGCCCTCTGAATGTTCAAATTATGAGTCTATGAATGAATGAATGAATGAATACTTTATTGTCATTGCACACTTGTTACAACAAGATTTTTGCCTAATTCAATTAATCAATAAAAAATAAAAATAATCAAAGACAATCGTCACGGCAACGGGCCAGGAAGCAGACTTGAGGCACTCTCAAGGACTTTGATTCCTGTTGGCTCCAAAATAATTCCTGTTTTTGTTTGGGGACTTTATCTGTAACCCCGGTGATACTGTATCTTGGCAGGCACATTGTTGAGCCCAAACATTCCCAAATTAAACATTCTTTTTGCACGGCAAAGCTAGCTGACAAACTGTCTTGGGTGATTTTATTGACCCTGTTGAACGAGACCTTACCTCAAATCAATGTTCTGTGACTTATTTGGAGTTCCATGTCTAAATAAGATAAGTCCGGCGAGTTCACTGTTCGACCGCACACTCAAGTCAACCAGTAAGAGTCAATGAGTTAACATGTCCTCTCTGTTTCCAGCAATCAATGACAGAAGAAGGCACGGAACGGTTAAAACGCGTAAGTAATAATGACACTAGTCAACCGTGAATTTTCACCAGAGATGGCTTTATATGTCCCCCAATGTATTTGTGATGCTGATTTCAAATGTCTTTTTATCACCTTGATATTTGTTCCCCCCCACCCCCCCCAAAAAAAACCAGACACATTTTGGAGACATATTCTGCACTCCAAGTAAAAATAATACAGTACTCATACAAGGCTAAGCCCGGTGATCTCTTTGCAGAAATAGCTGACATTTACTCAAGTAGTTCACATTCCTAATCCCTTGGAGCCAGCCAGAGAAAATTCCGTGACCTGTAAAGCACAGCAGCAGCAGCAGCAGGAAGCTTAAGATCAAAGATTTGGGTCATCAGCGTCACTGCATCACAATAAACCATTAGTGCCTTTTTCAATATGGCTTTAATATCATTGTGATGCTTTCCCCCCCATGGCCGATTGCATTCTTGCCGACGCAATATAGCTCCGATGATTGTGGGCTCCATCTGTCATGTGATGAAGACCCAAAGCCCTTGGGGGGGACTCTTCGGTTACTTACTGAGGTGGCAGCAACAGGAAGTCGGATGAGAGTACTGTTGTAGTATACACAATGTCACTTGCACTGTGAGGAGGTTTTGTCTCCGAACATTTGTCCAAGGACCTCCCTCATAGAGCCTATTAAATATCACTTTGTTAAAATTCACTTTTGTTATGCCATTAGATGGCACAGAGAGCCCTGGATAATAGGAAAGTACCGTATTTTACGCGCTATAAAGCATACCTAAAAGCATTCAGTTTTCTCAAAAGCCGTCAGTGCGCCTTATAATCCGGCGCGCCTTATATATGGATCAATATTCTGATTTATTGAACGTAGTATTTTAAATGTTTTGAAAAGCGATTTGTTACTGCTACAGCGGTTGTGACAGTGCGATATAAATAAAGCTGTATTGTATTGTATACCCTTTAGCATAGCTCCATCTATTAACAACGCAACCTTAGCCACTATTGTAGCTAGCCGTGGTCATGATTGTGAGTCCCCTCAACAAAACTTTGACCTGGACTAAGCAGCCGTACGCAGCAAGGCTACTGTTACGCTCTGACAGGTGTTAGATTTCAGAATCGGTTCATCTGCCCTTGAGACGATCGTGTTTCACTGAGGAAGAGTGCGTTTCCTGTTATTCACGCAGCAACTTGTCTCGACGAGTGTGCGCACAAAAAAAAAATAAATAAAAATCTCGCTCTAGAAATAGAGCATCGTCATCAATAGTATAATGGAATAATGGCATTTTTATGATTGGGTAATGTTTTTTGATCAACTTTTCTTTTTTTAAACATAGATATTTCACACTCAGATTCACAATTTAGGGACCTCACCGAACCTAGAACATGCGGGAAGATTCTTGCAAGCCCATACGATGGATGTAAAAAGTCTGCACACCCCTGTTCAAATTCCAGGTTTTTGATGTACAAAAAATAATAATAATACTCATAAAAAAGACCCAAGATAAATCATTTTTAAACTGAGTGGGCACTGTATGTCCACATTCAAGTTATAAGAGGGTGTGTACACTTTTGCTGCCACATTTCAATTACTTTTACTTTCCCTCTCGACAGGATTTTTAAAAAAAAATGCTAATAATGAAAAGAAAATTCCAAGTTATTTATTTTTGGTCTCGTCTTACATCAGAACCACCTGGAATTTTTCCTACACAGCGAAACCTTTTTTTTTTCCAGATTTGCTGGTGAATCTTTGACAGCAAAATCTTGTGCTTTGAATCTCGACATTCAATTTTGAAGGAAAAAAAAAAGTGAAATGCGCGCAGCTGCTTATGGCTATATAACATTTAGGTGTCAAATAAAGTGTACTGTTGTGTATTTAGTGAATACGCTTTGTTAAACCAAACCCAAATCTAATGATGCACTTGCAAATCAAACATCAAATGCATAAAGTAACATGAGCCGTGTAACTGAGTGGTGTCAGTCTGCTGCGGACACAAAAGACATTCGTATACCAAAAGGCGCACCTGGGTGGGGGCGGGGGGGGGGTGGTAGCGGTGGAGACGCACATATCTGACTAAGCCGAGAGATTGTGCGAGTTTAGATGTGCTCACACAATGGTGGGGGCGTGTTGTACCCACATCCTAGATTTCAGGTTGTCATGTGAATTAAGTCCTGTTTGACGAGCGAGAGCCAAACAAACTGGCACCGCGTCAGATGAGTGTTTAGACATAATAAACCAGTACGTGTACATGGTTTGGACTACCAAGATCAGAAAGGTTGCCTTGGCTGTGGCTCGCCATATGCCGCCTGTCGAGAAATGTTTCTGTGGCGATCCAGAATACCAACCTCACATTTGGGGAAAAAAGTGTACGCGAAGGTTTGAAAAACAAATTTGCTGTTAAAAATGTTCCTAAATTGCTTCTAGTAGCAGAGATGAAAGTGGACTTTTCTGAAAATTCCGGAATAAATAAATAAATAAATAAATAAATGTGTGTGTGTGTGTGTGTGTGTGTGTGTGT
>NW_017805462.1:36042-70536 GCF_001891065.2 Hippocampus comes | reverse complement strand
CCACTCAAGCTAAGCGAGCCTCAGCAGTAGATAGTCCGCTGCTCTCTGCTGTGCGGGTTTCAGCGCGAACATGTACGCAAGCGCGTCTTTTGATTTCAACCAGTCAGCGCCGACGCAAATGACGTCACACACGACAACAGCTAAGCTAAGTTAGCCGAGACGACACTAAGTCGGACGGACACGATTTTCTGCCAATCTGTGTTTTTTCCTTTTTGGCCAAATATATATTTTACGACAACTGTCTTGTTGACGGCCTCTTTTATTCTTTCCACTGGGGTTTAGCGGGTGTGTTTATAAAGAGACGAAAATTGTTTGGGGACTATCCCCCACGTTCTAGTTGAGATGGTATAACCCAAGAGGCAAAATGACGCTTGCTACTGTTGTTGCGAGTTGCCATTCGATTTCCTAAACCATTAGTCAAACGCCATCATGCCTTCTGTCGTTATTACACAAACAAAAATCTCTTTACTGTTACTAGTGTTAGTGCCTCAATATGGCTACGCTCGTGAAAGCAATACAACGAACTCAAACGCGTCTTCGTTCAATGTTGTCAACTAATATCCGGATTATGCAAATTTTCCTCAATTCTCCGGAGAAATTTTCATAAAAATTTGAAAAACCCGGAATTCCGGGAAAATCCGGAGGACTTTCATCTCTGTAAGTAGTAATGAGGACGACACAGAGCACAATCAACTTAAATCCCCCCATATTGATCCTAACAGACTTCAAGACACGCACGGCCTCCTTTGGGCATCTTGATGTCGGATGTCCATTGAGCAAAGACAATAGAAAAACAAACAAACCGTGGTTTCCGTGTCTCGAACAGTTCCTCGTGAAGCAAGCCATGTATCTTTGTAACTCCAGACACGTTGAGGAGACGCAGTTTGCTGACTCACTTATAGGAGATGTAAAAAAGTACAGGCTCTGAAGATAATAAAAAAAATGTCATCTTTATTATGGCACATGCGTATCGCAAAGATAGGAATTCATTTGGAATTGTCTGCTTCTATCTAACCTTGACCAATCAGATGCAACCTTAAATGTGCATCACCGTCAAACAGTGGCAAGGAGCTATGTTGAAGAGAGTTGAGGAGCTTCATTTAGATTTTAGACAAACGTAGTGCTTTGGCTTCATCTTGTCGCATCCCGGTGCCAAGGAACTACCGACGAAGCGGTGCTTTGATGCCATCTTATGATACCTTGGTGCCAAGGAACTATGTTAAAGAAAGTTGAGGAGTTTCTTTTCGACAATAGTAGTGCTTTGCTGCCAACTTGAGGGCGTCCGTTGTGGGTTTTTTTTTTTTTGCTTCATAAGACTCTTATATCTAGTCCCAATTTTTTTTTTTATATTGTGTTGTCTTCTTTAGAAAAGTCTATTTTGACATGGTCAAAAGTACAGGCATCTGTTTTCAAATGTCTGAATCAAAAATGAAAAATAGAATAATAATACTCAAGCAAGTAGAAATACCTCCAGTAACAGAGTTTTTTCAAAAAAAAATTTTATTACTTCCCACCACTGTTGTGTAGATGTAGTACATCAGTGTTTGCATGTGCTGTTTGTTCTCCTGGCTTCTGCTGATGGACTGTCCCCCCTCCAAAGGGAGAACAGTGGCTAAGCAGATTGTGTTTCCTTCTTGATTTAATATTTATAGATCAGCTTACTATCCTGCCACACACACACACACACACACACACACACACACACACACACACACACACACTGCGTGGCAAAAGTGGAAGACTGCCCGCTATCTCCGCGGTCCCCAATGCGCTCTTGTAACTTGGTCCTCTGCCTGAAAACTGCTAATGTAGGGTGCGGAGGCCTTGTGAATGATGACATTAATATGAATTAAACTGAGTTAACCGAGTCATTTGAGGAGGTGTGAGAAATAGCAGTATGGATTTGCGTCTGTGGAGGAATCTGCCATACAATACTGTAAAATGCCCAACGGACAAAAGGTGTCACAATGTAGATGGTTAATTTAAGATTCAGACTTTTTTTTTTTAACCAAACCCCAAAATTCTTCAGAAAACACAGATAAAAGTGCATTTTATGTTATCTACGGAGAACAGCGAGAAATGTGGAAAATAATCCCCAGAAGAATCGGAAAACACCCCAAAGTCAATTATCTGGCCTGGCCTGGCACCTGTGGGGGTCGGGGGTGTTGGTCTATGCAGACATCAGGGGAGGCAGTGTCCCTACCCCCACGTTTCCCACCCCTCTGCCAGCGTCTGCACCACCTCAATCATTCCTTCAAACATATTTGGCTTATTAAGCCAAAAGGCACACGGAGTCCACCAGGCCCAGCAACATCCGGACTCACCAAATACCGATGTACAGATCTTGTCACTGCCAGCTTTGTTACAAGCCACTCAAATCGACTACAGAGGCCAACCACAGAGACCTCGTGTTAATAGCTGATGTCCTCATTGTCAGTGTACAACACCCACTTCTGGGAAAATACTGAAAGAGGCAGCTGACGCAAGCATTTGAGTGCTCCTCTTACATGATGCTGCGCATGATGAGCTAATATTACACAGTGGCAAAATCCCGACCAAAAATTAACTGATGATTGCCTTTCTGTGTGTGCTTCATGTTTCTCGCCCGCTTACCAAAATTACAAATTGTCTTCACTCTTAAGAAAAATGTTGGAATATAAGAATGTTGGAACAGTTTTGCTGGCCTCTGATCTGAAAACTATTCATCAATTTGTTGTGTAAATGTAATATGAGACAATCATATATTATTTGGGTTCACAGTCATAACAGCTTTCCGAACGACACCACAACTACGATGTGGCCCGCAGCAAAAATAAGTTTGACACCCTTGCGATAAATAAATAGATCGATGATTGACAGATAGAAAATCAGATAAATAGATGGATAATTAGAGCTATAAATAGATGCGGGATGGATATAGAGACTGATAGAGGGAGATAGAAACATAGAAATGGATGAAGGGTAGGTAGTGAGAGAAAGAAGATGGTGATGGGGGATGATATAGAGATAAAGATAAGAGAAAGAGAGATGGGGAGAGAGAGAGAGAGGCAGAGAGAGAGAGAGAGAGAGAGAGAGAGAGAGAGAGAGAGAGAGAGAGAGAGAGAGAGAGATATTTTAATAAGCCATTCGGGCCAAAACCGCACGCAACCTCGTCTCCTATGAGTGACGTCACGTGGTGGCTGGTTTTTTTTTTGGTAGAGGGGGCTGCTGTTTGATGACGTAACGTCTGTGCAACACACATTAGGACTACAACTTCCGACAACTGTTCGACCTTCTCTTGTTCAGGCTCACAACCATGCGGTAATATCCAAATAAATACATTTAAAATCAACATCAAAGGCTCGTGCATTTAACGAATTGCCAAAAACGGAAAAACACTTTTGCTGTAATTGTAGTTTATTTGATAACGTAAATGTAGTTTCAGCTACTTTTTAAAAGGCATTTAAGTTTTTATTTTAGTTGGTGAAATATTTTCCCCCCATTTGTAGTTTTGGTTATTCCGTTAGTTTTCGTTTACTAAAATAGCCTTGCTGGGGAGGGTGCTGCCCATCAAACAAAATACATTATTGCTTTGGCCTTTTTTTTAATCCCCCCTCCCCCCCCAACACGAGTTGCAAGGTTATCATGGGACGCGGAGTGGGTCGGAAAGGGCTAAAGCGACCTCGATGCGAGCATCCAGGGGCAGCTGACTTGCAGAGGGTCGCACCATGTGAGCCCCCCCTCCCCGGTGAAGAGGCGCTTTTATTGGAGGAGGAGAACGAAAGGGACGAGATCGGGAAAAGAAACAAGAGGAGGAGGAGGAGGTTGTGGTAACTCCTCATTTACCGAGACGCCTCATGTGACCAACCTTGACAGTCTTCCCGCTACCCTGGGTGGAGGACGAGCTTCATTTCCCCCACCATCCCTCTACAAAAATTGATGTCTTGATGTATGCACGCTTGAACGGTGGAAGCAGGCACTTTTCCTCTTGTTGTGCGTCCGGAGCCCTCGGGTTACTTTCTCGGGTTTCACCGTCATGGCCTGGAGGAGAGCAAGAACACGCTTCTTTTATTACCCCATCCATTACAACAATTAGGATTGGGGTTGAAGCAAGAGACTCTGTGAGAATATAAGGTACATATTTTCTGTTTTTCCCTTTTGTTTCTCTTCTTTTTTTCCCCCCTGATAAACGCCAACCGTGCTTTCTTTCTACGCGAGACTAATTGGGGAATTCTGGTCATATTGCGGCTGTCCTTCCCAATGTGTACTGCTAAAATACATCCTCTTCTCGTTTGTTTCTGATAACGTCCAAATTCATCACATTTCGCTTCTTGCTGTACCTTTACGTCAACGAGCGGAACGTTCCAGCCACATTTAGCCGACTAGTGGCGTGCTGTTACCGCAGGCCTGGCGACTGAACACGGAGGCTAAATGTTCCCCGTTAGCATAGCCAAGCTAGTGTTTGAACATTTTCGCTGGTGAAAACGCTGCCTGACATCCCCGGCAAAAAACAAACCACAACACGCATTTTCACGACTTGGCTTTTTAGGTCGTTTATTAGGAGCGTGGAAAAACGGTAACGTACTATTTTCCGGTAGCCGACGTATGTACGCCGCTTGGCTGACGTGGAGCGTTCGTATCGCAAAGTTCCGTTATGTTTGTTCAGCTAGCAGCTCTGGCTTTTCTTAAAGTTTGGGAAGATAAATTGGATTTTTATTGACGGAGGTCGGCAAAGTATCCCAAACATGTACTCAAGTAAGAGCGTTGCCAATTTAGAATAATATGGTTGAAAATAAGTAACTAGTGTGAAACCGGGCAGATACCTTTAGGTTATTTATTTTCTTGAATGGTGCGTCAGTGTCAAATCGATACAAATATGAAATATGACAATCGCTGGCGTCGGGTAGAATCCTCATACCTCCAAATCAAGACTTTTCAGGAGAGCCCAAAAATAACACGTTTACGCAACCACTTTTATTGCATTGTCTAAGAGAGCAAGCCATTTTCAACACATTAGATTGTGCAATCATTTGTCAAATTGCAACATCTGCTGCATTCCAAATTATAATCTAAATGGTTAATCTGATTTTTATAGTCAACATAATTTATAAGTCATCAACTGTTAGAGAATTATTTGAATGTTTTTAAACAAACCTCTCAATGATAACAGTAGTTTTTTTTTCAAAAGTAAAAACAGTTTAAATGCGCTGTTACTTTTATTATGCACAGCAGTGTTTCAAGTCCTTTTATCAGAAGTAAAGACTTGAAAATAATTAAGGAAATGCGGTCCAGCGTGAATGGTTTCATATCTTGAGTGAAATGAGGTGGGGCATTTTGCTCTTCTTATTTCATGTTGACGTCTACTAAAGATGACATTTAAGACATTATAAATCTCAGAGACTAAACTTTTGAACCTAAAAAAGGGAGCTGTATGTTTAAATTGGTCAGAGTTGACATCCGATGCTGGCTGGTTGGTCATAATTTGTTGCTGTATTATATTGTTTGATCTGAAGTCCACTCAATTATTTACAATTATTTATGTGTGTCATTGGAAGTATTGGTTCATTTTGAAGCTTCTGACAATAAAAATAGATTTAGACAACTGACTAAAAGCACTGCTAAGGAAGTGTCAATAAACCGGAAACAGCTGAAGAAGAATGTGGCTATTTGTTTAGAATTGAACAATATGTAATTCAATTTTCAATTTTCGGACTGTTGTTCCAAGCCAAACGTTAATAAAAGATGGAGAGATAAAACAAAGAAAAATCTGGGTGGAGGTTGAAAAATATCTCCCAAGAATTACTGAACGCAATAACTAAAAATGAATACTGCAACTGCCACATTGTCATTTTTGTGTGGATTATTTCTCTACTTTTGGGTGTTTCTTGCCACCCACACCAGAGAGGGCGCTGTAGCAGTGATGGAGTCAAAATGCTAGCAAGTGCACTTAGTGCTAGTCATTCCATAGTCTTCCAGAACCTTCAGTGATCACACGAGATCCATAAAGACATAGTGATTGTAAACTTGGATCGTTGTTGGACAAAGCAACCCTTTTCTTAACTTTCGGAGATGCAATCAGGAACAGCTATCGTAAGAAAGGTCATCGCAGATCTCAACCCATCTTCAAAGCGTCACAATGAAGGCCACTAATGTCAACAAGATGAACGACGGAGACGTCACGATGGGATAGATGAAGCAGAATAATCCAGAACTTGGCAAAGATTTTGTGTGTGCCATCTATTCTCAACAAGATTTGTCAAATTATCTGATTGGACCAGGTTGAGAAGAGCCCTCGCCATTTTGGGAAGGACTTGCTAGCTGGAAAAGGCAACAACATGGAAAAAGAACCAGCTTCCCCCCGTCAAGTGTTGCATATGGAAATGAAATGTCCCCGCTGTGCTCTTGTCATGCAGGTGATGACCTGGATAGTGCCATGTCTGAAGACCATGAAGCCCACACACAAGCTTCTGTTTGTCCTGTGCCCCATGCTGGTCCTTGGCTTTATTTACTACTCATCGGGGAAGTTACATCTGAACGTATGGGGCCAGAAGCCACGTAAGTCACAAGCCTCGTCTAACCTATTCATCGCCACTGAATCTTCGAAACATTTCCTTTATGTTTTATTTATTTTTTCTTCTGTTTAACATTTAACATTTCTGTTTTCTGCTTTGTGCTGATTGCTCACAATCATGTCTGGTTTTTTTTCCATAAACTTCCATCGGCCCATTACTGTTTTTGTTTCTTCATTCGGTTTGGTGTGTTTGTTCCCCCCCCAGTGTAGTGGATGTTGCGAGGAAAACGTGAGATGAGAGAAGTACCTTGTGCACGTTTTCTTTGGCCTGTCCATCACCAGCATGTTAAAAACGCTCACGCCATCCAAATAAGTTGTGCAAGAATGACAACAATTTTGAGGTTCTTTTGATTTTTTTCAACTACCAGCAGGACATGAATTCTTGAGATTTCCACTTTAAAAATAGAATAGAATAGAATTTCTCCCTAAATGGGTGTCTCGTAGGTTAAGGGTCACCACAGACAGACACTTTGCAAATCTAAGATCCAGCCCTAATTCTGCTTTTCCTTTCTGAATTTTATTCATATTGTCAAAGACTTAGAACATAAAACAACGTACAATTGCAAGGATTTTAGGGATTTTCAACATCTGCGGTCCATCATATGAAACGGTTCAGAGAATCTGGAGAAATAACTGCATGGTAAGCAGCAAGGATGAAAACCAACATTGATTGCCAGTGAACTTCGATTCCCTCAGGCGGCAATGCATCAAAAACTGATGATTCATTTATGAATATTTTGAGCTGATTTTTGCGCCCGATGGTGGGCAGTGTTTTTTCACTCCCCCCGTTTTGTTCAGTGGAGAGGTTGGCGCTGTTGGGCAGTTTGCATTGGTGCGGCTGGATGGGTGGCTGAGGATGAGCGGGGGGAGGGAGAGAGCGAGAGAGTTGATGCACAGCGTTGAAGCGTATTTGGCGAGTCGGCCCTTGGAAGTGAAGCGGATCTGGGTGTGACCGGACAACTGAACAAATTTCTGTATTCGTCAGTGGACGAGACGGCTTCTTGTCTACGCCCAAACTTAGCTTGTCGCAGACGTGTGTGACATCTTGCATGCTGCGATGATGATGTCTCTAAACCGCTGGTGGAAGGAGACTTTGATTCTCTCCTCTTTGATTGTTAACTGCTTCAAACAAGGAGACGTGTGTCGGAATAGTCGTTCCGATTGTATTGTGATTGAGCGGCGCACGCGCAACAATAGTGCTGTGGTCCTGCCATTCTGCTGAATGTGCCGCTCTGTTTTCGAAAAGGTGCTTCATTCGGTGTTTACTTTTGAACAATGACGCCAGCGTTATCAGGTGCTTCCACTGTATAAATTTTTTTTAAAGCTTTGTGTCTTACCACAGTGCTGTTGTCATGTAAATGAACACATTGTCTTGAAAGAGATTTGGATTGATACAGCCGAGTAGCTTGCTAACGGTCACAGAGACTTATTTGGCAACGTGTCCTAAAACTGAAACTGAAATTGCCTGTCTACTTCCTGAAACTGCTGTCACATACCAGCAGAGGGCGCTACAAGATTTCTCTTGAACGACGTCATCTTTTATTTTGCCTTGAATGTCTTTTTTCTTTCATCCTCTCCAGTCTAAAGTAACATTCTTTACATGTTATTGATTTCATGTTTTTCAATAGGGTAGGATTTTATTTCTGGCGAAACTACTTTGGATTTGTTTTAGGATTATTGAGGAATGTTTGTTACCTTTACTGCTTTACTCCACATGACTGCTAAGTGACATCTTGCATGCTGCGATGATGATGTCTCTAAACCGCTGGTGGAAGGAGACTTTGATTCTCTCCTCTTTGATTGTTAACTGCTTCAAACAAGGAGACGTGTGTCGGAATAGTCGTTCCGATTGTATTGTGATTGAGCGGCGCACGCGCAACAATAGTGCTGTGGTCCTGCCATTCTGCTGAATGTGCCGCTCTGTTTTCGAAAAGGTGCTTCATTCGGTGTTTACTTTTGAACAATGACGCCAGCGTTATCAGGTGCTTCCACTGTATAAATTTTTTTTAAAGCTTTGTGTCTTACCACAGTGCTGTTGTCATGTAAATGAACACATTGTCTTGAAAGAGATTTGGATTGATACAGCCGAGTAGCTTGCTAACGGTCACAGAGACTTATTTGGCAACGTGTCCTAAAACTGAAACTGAAATTGCCTGTCTACTTCCTGAAACTGCTGTCACATACCAGCAGAGGGCGCTACAAGATTTCTCTTGAACGACGTCATCTTTTATTTTGCCTTGAATGTCTTTTTTCTTTCATCCTCTCCAGTCTAAAGTAACATTCTTTACATGTTATTGATTTCATGTTTTTCAATAGGGTAGGATTTTATTTCTGGCTAAACTACTTTGGATTTGTTTTAGGATTATTGAGGAATGTTTGTTACCTTTACTGCTTTACTCCACATGACTGCTAAGTACAAGTTAAAGATGTTTCATGTGCGAAGACGAATGAATGCAAGGCGGTGTTTGTATGTGACAGATTTTTTTTGCATCCGCGGAACTGATAGTGTTGCATTTTTGTTCCACCCAATCGCCATTTGTAGTATTTTGACTGTACTTTTTATTTTTATGACCATTAAAAAAATATATTGTTAGCCCTGATAGCATAACCGCGAAAAAAAAGAAAGAAAATTTAACACAAAACAGTCCCTTTGCTTCGATTCAACCTGGATGACCTCGATTGAGAATTTACCCAAACATAAATGTATCGCACGCGACTTGAATCAAAATTGCCCCAAATGAATTGTTCGAAAACAGTTTGATACGGTTACATGCGGCTGTACTGCAATTAAAAGTTCAATCCAACTGAACTGTACTAAACAAATGTACTTTAAGCTTTACGACATAAAGTCCGAGCTCAGGTTGACGTGGCGTGCTCCATACTTTTCAGGGCTCTGGTACATTGTTTGGTTTGTCTTGGTCCGTTTGGAATGACAAACTCCGACCCACCTTCTCCTGCGGCGTGTAGGCAGAATAGTGATCGTTGTCTCCATCGCGTAAAAGGTATGCTGCTTTACCACCATGACAGTGTTAGCCCGCCAATGACTCAAAAGCAAAGACAAGCTACAGTACATTGGCTTTCAAAAAGACTGGCTTTGATCCTCCTTATAGAGGATGATGTCCTCTTCATCAGAACGCTGTCATGTCACTCAACAGATTGTCGGAGCGAGTGGGATGTTGCGTCATTTTTCATCTGGCGGCGGGGCTATGGAAATCCATCCGATCTGTAATCCATACAGACACATTTGCAGTTAATGCTGACCTCCTAAACATTGTTGGCAATGATTAACATGTACTCAACCAGCTGCTTTTATGCAGATCCGGCCAGATGGTCGCCACAGCTATAGTGTTGGGGTGAGGAGGAGTGGGGGGGGGGGGGCGTCTTTATTTTCAAGCAAACTGTTTTCGAATTCATGCAGACAGACTGCCTGTAGATTTTGATCAGCAATCAAATGTGCTTGTTCATGATCCGTAAAATGTTTTAATTTCTCGCTCCTGCTTTTTCGTTAGTCCCGGAATGGGGACATTTGCAATCATATCGATTCATATCAGGAGTTTAGTTTGACATGACAAGGTGAATTTTAAAATGCGCTGTAAACACTACGTCATGTGGCAGTGTTTGACTTTTACAAAGTTGGATTATCACGTGGAGACCGTTTGATTGGAAATGTTTCCGCTTATATACACTGAAGTTGTTTTCAGTCCCAAAAGGCCGTGAGTTATAAAAAAAATTTTTTTTGGGGTATTTGATGCACCACAGGAGCGTTCTGTTGCTTGGCAACCCATTCAGCTCTCACTTTGATGTGGAAATTGGGGCCAATTCCATTTCACAGGATGTCCGCTTTCTGTGACTTTTCCAGTCTTTCTTTGTCTTTGTTGCAACCTGCTGCCGATGACACTTTTTGACACTTGAAGCTCGGTGGCCACTTCCTCCCCTCTGAAAACATCCGGGTTGAAGCCTCACAGTGACAAAGTACTGTTGCTAAATTGGTCGGAGTTTTCAAAAGTGTGAACAGCTTAATTAAGACGACTTTTTTTTTTTTTTGGTCCTTTCACGGATCAAACACCAGTTTGGTACATTTTGCCATTGAGCTTCTTGTTCGAGTACAGCAAGCTGGCCAAAATGTTTTGAAACGTTGAACAGTTGGAATTGTGCATGCAAAGGTTTTTCCGGTTCCTTTGATGGATAAAGATGTAGATGCAGCTTTTTCAACGTTTGATTTTCTTTTGGTTGGACTTCTAGTGCTGTAATTAATCCCTGTTAGCCATCTTGGTTTTTCCCATTGATTATTTTTCTTTCAAGCTTTTAGTGCTGGCCAAGTTAGGCTTTAAAAAAAAAAAAAAATATATATATATATATATATATATATATATATATTTCCCCCTCAGTCATCCTTGACGGCAAAAGTGAGTGTATTGATTAAATCTTTTGATACCAATAAGTCATTTAGGATTTACAGTATGTATTAGAATTTTTTTAAAAATAGCGTCACAATTTTTCCGTTGCTGCGCGCCTGTAGATGTCTAGCGCTCAGTCGATTGGTGTGCAAAGTCGCCACCTGTATTGTTGTTGTTTTGTCCCCCCTGCCCACCCCTTCCGCCAGGTCCACTTGGATCGCATTCAGCTGCGTGCTGTGTGCGGCGGGCCTTTGCGTCACCCTCACTTTTCTCTTCCCTGAAGGCACCCCGATTGAGAAAATATTTTCACTCTGTCCCCATTTGCCGCCTCTGTCACTTTTTCGGTCCGCGTTGTCTTTAATGTGTAAAAACCTTCATATGGCTTTAGTTTCTCTCACCGTGATTGTTTTTCAGAATCTTAACCCCCTTTTTGTTTTCAGAAATTGGTGCTGACGTGGCAGCCGTAGTCCTCACTAACGACAATGAAGTGAATCGAATTGCAGGTAGTGGGCCTGGGGCCGCCCATTTGAAACTTAGGTGACAGTCTACCTATGGGCTGCTAGGTGGTGGTGGTTGATTTTCATGGAATATAAATCACTCCTAATTGAATAACTCAAACGTCTCCTTGCACATTTCATCTACCTTTTCATTTTCTCACCGAAAGTGGCTGTGTTCGTCCTAGGGCTGCCACAAACGATTATTTTGGTAGTCGACTAATCAGATCACATCGTCAGCCCCCTAAAATAACAAAGTCATTTATTTGTTTATTTATTTATTTTTAGAAAACACGAACAAATTAACCACATTCTGATGACATGTATTAATAGTTTCATTTCAGGTGCATCAGTTAATGATCTGTTAAACTACGGATGTAGCCAATGCTTCAGGCATTTTTTTTTTTTGCAAATCGCAGTATACTGCACACATAGTACATTCCATTTTTATTACGTTTCCAGGCCAATTTTATAAAATTTCCAGCATTCCTTAGGCAATCTAAAAACCAAGACAATGCTGATAATACAATATTTGAACTTAGTTAACAAATGTTCGGTGCATTTAAACATAAAACAAAAAAAACTATGCACAGTTGCAGACACACACCAATTACTGTTAGAATACAAAATATTATCATATAAAAATATATTTTAACTTCAATGGCCTCATTAGTTTTGTTTTTACATTTATAAGACTGCTACCATCTGAGTACATCTGGGTTCAAGAAAACAAAATTAAACTCAATGAGAGAAAAACTTTCTCCACATAAGTGAATTTTTCGATTTCTGATGACGCTTCGCCATGATAGCATTAGCATACCACAGTTATGGGAGAAGTAGGCGTAACTTTTCCAGTGACATCACGACTAACCCGGATCAACGCTACTGTCGACGTCGTCATGATTAATCGACTAATCTCGGCAGCCCTAGTTCGTTCCCATCTTCATGAATTGCTCAACACAAAGCTGCAATAATATCCAAAGTACAGTGAGTGTGCTTGTGGATTTAAGGCAGTTTCCATTTCGTCTGACTTTGCATATGTAATGGGCTATTTACAATTCAGCCTCTTGGGAATAAATCTACTAATCCATCTTTCTCCTTCCCGCGCACTTGCTGGGTTCCCTAAGTGTTATTTCAAGTTAAAATGCCTCTGACAAGTATTGACCTCAAACGCTGCTAACTAACCCTTTTGTGTTTCAGAGCTGGAAACGGATATCTCCGAGGGACAAATAGTAGGCTCAGGTACATCTGCAGCTCTGCCAAGTGAACCTTTTTTCATTTTATTTATTACCCTCATACTCCTCCTCCTCCCCCCAATCAAAAAAAAAAAAAAAAAAAACAATGGAAGAGCCTTCCTTGAAAAAGTCAGTCACGTGAAAGAGGCAAATCTGTTAAATGTTAATAAACGCAGCTGATTTGATAATCCACACACACACAAAACATTTTTAACTATACCCACATGATAAGATTAACCTTTTATTCAAGATTTTATGAGATTAGGAATTCGATTCAAATAGTGAAATGTACAGTGTGTGCCGTGCCTGTGACTTCCCGTTCCCCGAGTCGCATTGTAATGAAATACTGCCCTCTGCTGGCTAGGTTATGAAGCTGTAAAATGCAGTCTGCTGTATGACTGCGTTTTAGTGTATTGGATTTCAATGATCCTTCTTTTGTCCAATACTACGGCTTTATTTATTTTCACAGTGTAATGTCCCACACTCATACTTGTCCTCCTGGTAGTTTTGGTAGATGTCGTCGTCGTCCTCCACGGCAGTGCTTGGATCCTTCCCTAATGAGCTGTCATGCTTTCCCATTTTTGCTTGTCTTTATCTTTCTCCTTCAGCTTCTCTGTGAAGACGAGCTCCACAACCACAGGCGTAATGCTCTCTGCGCTTTCTACTTCCCACTAATGGTTATCTTATTCATGCATTATATCCTCTAGAGTTGTCAGCCTCATGAGAAAGTTGTATTAGGTCATATGATATGATTGCAAATGAGTTGTATCCCACCGTGGGACCCCCGGGGGGATGCATTGGTTTCAGATGTCTATCAGCGCTGTCCACCACCACATATTTATTAATTGATTTGTTTTATTTCCACGCGAAACTTTCAGTTAGATCAGTTTGGATCAATCTTGTGTGTTTACGGTATTTGTGATGATAAAAATCCTGATTCCATTTGAGGACTAACAGTTTTGTTTGAGCTGATACTCTCAAGAACCTGATTATTTGTGGCACAAGCAGTATCATCATAAATTGGACAATGCCCGGTGGGATACATTGTGGTCATATAAAGCCGGCCGCACACCAAAGCAACGCTACTGAACTTGACTTAACCGCCGTCTTAGGTTCGATGGCTGTGGATAAAAAAAAAAAAATTAAAAAGCAAAGCGTTAGGAGTCTCAACAGAGATGCCCATGAGCTTTCAGAGCAAAAAAAAAAAAATGTTTCTGGGTAGAAGTGATATCTAGCTGGCCACCGCCAGCTTGGTTATATCAATATTGGGCCTTTCTATGCTAGACAGGTCTAAATTTTGGATTTCCTTCCTTTTTTCCAGGGTCCAATATAGTTTCCTTGACATACACGTTAATATCTGACCATGTTTTCTTCACCTGAGCCCAAATGTTGTTTCCTGATAGTCACCTGTGCAAGGGTCAATCAGCTAATGTGCGGCATGGGGTCGGCGACTGTACAGTATTATTATTATTATTTTTTTTTTTCACGGTAATCCAGTTCAGTTGCTTTTGGCTGCCTCACTCGGTGTGCGGCAGGCTTGAGACTATGCCTCTGTAGTTCATGTCTCCATTTTCATGACATCATAAATGTAGGGTGTCCCGCAAAATGTACACACACTTGATTAATTGATTAATTTTGAATGAATTTAAATATTTTAACCATTTGGAAACTGGATTGACAATTTAAATCTTTGAACGAATGTGACTTAGCCCAAAATTTTGCCATGAGTTTATAAATGCAGTTGAAGTACAAAGTCCCGGAGTTGACCAACCCTGAAGTTGGGGAGAACAGATATCACTTTGAAATGTAATCATCAGTTTAGAATCCGTTTCATTTTGAAACTAAAATGGATTTCAGCGGTTCAAAATGTGAATACATTTTTTTCTGGGACACCCTTTTTATTTATGGTACATGTTTTTTCTGTTTTCCAATGTCTTCGAAACGGCTTTGCCCTCAACACATAGCAGGCACCTATTGGCCTCCGCTTCGGTTGTCCATAGGTGATCGCTAACTCTTTTTCATTTTTCCTCACTTTATTTTTAGACTCAACAGATTGTTTTGGCTGGCTTCTCCCTAACCTTGCTCGTTTGTCTTAATCCCTTTTAAACGCTGTTGGTCTACAACTACAACCGCTGCTGGTAGACAATGCGTAACCAATGTGACGTGTCACTCCACACTAATGAAAGATAATTTTCCATCTTTTTTTTTTTTTTTTGTCTTTCTCTTGCAGTGTATGACAAGCAGGGCTTTTTGCTGCAGTTCGACACAAAATTGTAAGTATATATATTTTTATTTTTATTCATTGAGTGTCCCAAGTTGCTATCACGCGGGTTTGTTGTGTCATGCAGCTCCTATTGACAATGACGCTTAGTTATCGGCATTACCGTATCTTTAACAAGTTGATTCAAACTTTTTTTTTCCCCCCACATTCGGAGATTTTGTTGCTTTTTGTCAATTCTCTCTCCCTGTTTATTTGAACTCGATTCGCAGACTCCATCGTTATTTATGATTCTGCTGTTAATCTGGTGGTATTAGTTTTAGCACTGCCATTGTGATTATTTGCACAAGGCTTCTCTGCTTTGTCTTGCCGCGCGTTTGGCACGTTGACCTGTTGGAATTCTTCAACTTCCTAAAGATCACTCAACTGGATTGTTTGACAAGTTTGGTTTTGAGGGTTGGAAATGTGTCAGCGTAATTAATAATCGTCGATCACCAGAGGACTGATGAATCTGTGCTTCCGCTCTTTTTATTTACAGGCCACCGGAGTTGGCGTACAAGTATGGCAATCTCAGCGAAGGCGTGTGCAAGCCGGGCTATGCGGGCGCCAAGATGACAAGCATCTATCCAAAGTGAGAGATTGCCTTTTTCACATTTAACACAAAAGTTGCCTTTTCTTCAAATCAAATGCGCAGATCACTACCGATGTGTAAGAAGTTTGATTAAAATGTCAAGATCTCTGTAAATAAGCAGTTTTTTTCATTTTGAGCTAATTGATGGAAAAAAACAAAAATTAGTAGATATGAATACCCACATGTATGATGCCATTCACAGCCAACTGTGCCTGAAGGCTTTTGAAATAGAAACAGAGAAACCCCCACATTCCTGTACAATCCCCCCCAGTTTCAGTCATGGGTCTATCATCTCGTTCCCAACCACAAAACTTGACTGTTGTCCTCATGATCCTCCTTTGACACAAAAGAATCATTGTCATTTGAATACAAGGTCCCCCATCTTTCTCCTATCAAATTTTGGATCTTCACAGACTTTCTCTGTGAGCTGCAGCAACCAACTTCCTGTCAATCGTACGATGACTCATCACCCGCTTCCTTGTACCCTAACCACACAGTCCAGAGAAACCTTCACGGCCTTCTGTGATGTCATATGCTCCTTTGATGAGGCTTAATGTTGCCCATGCAGTTTGATCTTTAGGACATAGTCCCACTAGGATCCTTGGCACAAGGCTAATAAACGGCATATTTTCTGGGACTTTTCACCAATGTATGACCAACATTCACATACAGTAGACTATTGGGGGGATGGAGTTGTCCATTAAAACAGTTTGTCCTTGAAATGAATGCACTTGTGCCCCCCAAAATACAATCGTTTTAAATAAATGAAAAAAAAATTTGGAAAAAGTTTTTACATTACTTTCAAAAATTGCTTTGATAGTCTCAAATTGCTTATGAAAGTGCCATCATCATATTGGGAGTTTTCCAGTAACCACGGAAATGGCTGCCTCCATCTCAATACTAAGGGTTAGTGCACTTGCTTTTGTCACCCCTATTATGTTTGGATGGAATAGTGAAGGGCTTGACAGATCCACCAGGCAAATGTCACCGTAGACTGTGTTTGTCTTATTTTGTTGGATCGAGCTGCAGCGTTTGATACGGTGGACCACAGCATTCTGCCAGCTTGTTTGCAGCACCAGGTGGGCATTAGTGGTAGGACTCCAGAGTGGTTTAGATCCTATTTGGCTGACAGGACGTTTTGTGTTAGCCTAGGTTGCTCTGAGTCCCGCTCTGCCTAATGGTGTTCCACAGGGTTCGATTTTGGGGCCCCTGCTGTTTTCACTGCATTTGCTGCCCTTCAGTCCCATTCCCAAGTATTTTCTTCCACTGTTGTGCGGATGACAGTCACATCTATGTTGCCCTGAGCAAAAAGAATTGGGAGCCGAGGTAAAAGCTGGAACCTCCAACTGAGCTCCCAGGACCCTTTTTGAAGGCTCGGATGGGAGAGGTTTTACGAACAGAAAAATCACACAGCACAACCTCGCATCCGTTGCATATATAAGCTAGATTTTTGGTGCTTCACGAGCCTCTTCGTTACAAGAGCTTTTAGCTTCTGTGTGCAATTACAAACTCCTTTTAAGGGAGAGGCATCAACTGTTTGCAGATTTTTGCTATTCGCAGCAGGGCCTGACCCCCCACCATGTGGGTTGACTTCATTCTGTTAAAATCAGCCATAGTCAGAGTGATATTATTGAATAATATTGTCTTTAAAATAAAATACACACCAATTTTGGATAGTCTGAGATAGAAAGTATATGAATTAGATGTCTTGTCCGTGTTTATAAACTACCCACTCAAATGTTATAAATTGCTCCTACCGATGAAATGTTTCCGGTAAATTAAAGCTTCGCGTAACAAGATAGACAAAGCAGTATTGTGTTAATGATGTCCTTCGTGGTAATGACTTGCTCTAATCAGCCACACGTGTCTCACATCAAAGTTGTGCACGACGCAGAACCCCCGACGGGAGCTCATTGATTACGACTGCATTCAACCCATCTGCACATGGGTCAATGTGCACAATTAGTCCAAACCCACACACTGTCTACATTTGTCTTGGGATAAATGAACACAGTTCGACACATTTTAATGAATACTCTATTGTTTGAAAAGGTTAAAAAAAATAATAAAAGGACTATTTTCAAATGTTTTTTTTTTTTCAGTGAGATTAATCGAAATGTTCCAGCGCTTTGTGAAAATAGGTGTGGCGGATAGTTCAGCTGTTAGGGGAAGAAAAACATAACCGTCAATAGACGGGTCCATGGCCTCTCCTTCTAATCTTCCGTTGTTTCCTCTAAGTTTGTCTTCTGACGCTCTGGCCCTTTACAGTCCAATTAATTCTCCGCACCTGCCACTTCTTTCAGTTTCACCACAAACTGTTTGGACCGGAGCCCTTAATCGAGTGTTGCCACTGAACTTGAAGTGACACGGTTATGAAAATATTGCCAGTGAGAGATGGCTTTTGCAAAGGAAATGAAGACAATGTGTTGTAGCCTCTTGGCTGTTTTGGGAGCCCTCACTTTTTCACAACAAGCGCCCCCTTCACCCCCTGTCTCTGTTTGTCAGTGACAGACTGTTGGTCTGGCATAAGTGATTTGCACGGGTCCTGTTTAATTTACAGGTCTGATGGGTTCATGAAAACCCTCCCCATTTGTTTTGCTAATTCTCACATGCATGCGCTGCTGTCCGGAAACGTCAAGAGGGCTGCTGCTTGTCCTCTCTTAATCGACCTCTCGGGCTCGCCCGCTTTGAAGCCGGAGCATAATGACGCTATCTAAAGACAGATTAGAAAAAGAGACTAGGTTGAAGTTGCAAGGTTTTCCTCTTAATTTCTGCCATGTTTGGTTGTTGTGCCGCTGAGCTCCAAATACCGTCGTTCTTGTGAACCACCCCCCCCCCCCCCCCCGGCCTTCTCGTTTTCGCCAAGACAACTCATAATCTTGCACTGTAGTGTCTGTATGAGCTCTACTTAGCCGTATACACTCGCTACAATCTCTGGGCTTGCGCCAGTGTGGATGATGGAAAGTCTTTTGGAGGATTTCCTGTCAGGGCATCAGTCAGCTGGACAATCTGCGGTTTCTTTCTGAGAGTTTTGGAACAATCTTGCACTACTGGAGATACATTTGTAGCACTCAATCGGTGCTCCTTCTGTCTCTCCCTTCCACGACTGTGCAAATAGTGTTACTGGGGTTGGTGTGTTGCCCACTACAAAATAAAAAAAATGCTAAACTAAGCAGGAATCATCAAAATGACTTGTAAATGTCACTGAGATGTTGAAACAAACAGCAACAAAAAAAAGTTTTGGCGCACCATCTGTTCTAAAATCTGAAAAGAGTGTCTTGCCTTCCCTGGTTTCCCCACATCAGCGGCAGGTCAAATAAACACACATCCATCCTGCAGCTCCAATGAAAAAGGTGACCCGTATCTCAGCAGTCTCGTTTCGGGTGTGACTCTCAGGAAATGGCTGCCTTTGATCCCCCCCCCCCCCACCATCAATTTGTCATCGAGGGACAAATACAGACACACAGGATAAGAGAGAAGCGATAGTGGAATTTACAGGTCACGTAGTTAATTAAAAACATTGGCCTCAAGGTCTGTTTTATTTTACTATTTTGTGCTTGCTTTCATGGTGCTCTTTAGACAGGAGGCGAAGTGTGTTTGGGTCGATTTACGGTGAAATAAACGATCCAGATAGGATGTTTCTTGCTGGAATAGGTTTAGGTTCATCGGAGCAAATAAACTCATCCGCTGCACTTTTCCTTCCTCCCTTGTCTGACTTACAGGTTCACAAAAGCAGCGCCCATGTTTCTTGACCAAAACTTCAAACGTCTCACAAAAGTCAGCAATTACTTGCCTCCTTTTGGATTCAAAACACAAGGTAAGAAATATTCATTGTTTCTGGCCTCCCTTTGTGCCAGCTATTGTATCGTTCCTGAATAGTTTGTTCCCAAAGCTGGTCCCCGATGATGATGATATCTCACTCCCTTTTTCTAGTGTCGATGCTGTTTTATTTTTAACCATCTGAGTGAGATCTTTGAGTTGAAATACGCTTTGCGTTCAAAAGAAGAGTTGACCTCATCCGCCGCCTATCTAGATATCACTGAATCGAGTCCGATAATGAGAGCGAAATGCCTGAAACGTTTCCGATACAAAGCCACTTTACGATGACATTGGCTCAGAGGACAAAACTTTCCACAGGCCTCGGTTTTATGTGCTTCGAAGCATTGCTACAATGAATGCAATCTTTGTGTTCTTCCAGAGTTTTTTTTTTGTGCAATCCACAAACGCATGTCACTGTGCTTATCAGTTGGGCACTCTCTGTGTAAGCTTTACACCTGGCCTCTCTTTTTTTCTCTGCGGAACACGATGGCAGTCGGGTTACCCTCTTTCGTGGTTGTCAGGTGCGGGCGTTAACAAGCGTGTCTTGAATAGAATGCCGCACGGCCATAGTTTCCATAGGGATGTAACGATTCACTCGAGCCCCGATTCGATGTTTGATTTTTTTTTTTTTTTTTTTTTTTTTTTTAGCCCAGTTCGATTTTATTTATTCATTATTTTTTTTGAACAAAATGTATGACTCAATTTATAACCAGAATATGGTTTTAACTTTAACATCTGCATTTTGTCCTTGTTTCAAGCAGTGACTTTTTTTTTGTAACTTTATAAAAACTTGAAAATGAACCAATCATTTTGTGACTGTTTAACTACATTTTTGTATTATCAGTGCTTTGTTAGTGCCAGAACTAAACATGAAAATCTACAATGGAGTTGACTTTTATCAATAAAAATCCTTTTGCGATCAAAATTTCAATCAATATATTAAGCATTTTAAATTGATTTTTGATGAATAGTTACGTCCCTAAAGTTTCAATATAACGAAAGACGCACTCTCAATAGTTTTTCTATGCTTAGAATTTCTATGTACCGTGTTTTCCATACTACAAGGCGCACCTGAAAAGCATTCAGTTTTCTCAAAAGCCGGCAGTGCGCCCTATAATCCGATGCACCTTGTATATGGATCAATATTCTGATTTCTTGGACGTAGTTTTTTTTTTTTTTTTTTTTAATGTTCTGTAAAGTGCTTTGTTACAGCTGCAGCGGTTGTGAAAGCTCTATATAAATAAAGCCGTATTGTATTCCCTTTAGTGTAGCTCCATCTAGTGGATGCATAATGCAACCACAGCCGCTATTGTAGCTTCTATTCTATGTGCCCAATATCTGAAAAAGTTTTAAAATAGGACATTCACTGAAGGTGCGCCTTATCGTCCGAAGCGCCTTATACTGCAGAAAATACGGTATTCTATATATCTGTTCATCGATCGTGAACCGGTGACGTATAAGGTGACAGGCAGATCAACAAAGTCCTGTTCAGTTCGATCGCAGAAGTTGCACCAAACCTACAATAGTCACCTGCTGCTGTTCATTCACACACAGAATAAATAACTTCCTGTGAGTATCCGGATTTCAAATGAGTGCCTTTGCTCAATCAAGGATGAGAAACGTTTTCATTTAGTCTATTTGAAATGTGAAAATATTGTGTTCTGGGCGCACATGATAACTCGTAATGTGGCTCAGTCGTGTCTGTGACCTCCACTTGCCCGTATGCACTTTGACGCAACGTCTGGGCATGCTCCTTATGACATGTTCAAATAAACAGTTCCTACATAATGAAGTACCTGCATTTCATGAATTGTCCTAAAGCTCTGCAGTGTTACGGCTGTTGGATGATGCAGCCAGATGGAATGCACTCACTCGCTTGCTGTTTTTGGCTGTCGGAGTACGATGTTAACGGTAGCCGTGGCGTTATGTCACGCTGCAATTAAGTGAACTGACTCTGACTTTGCATCTAGCCCGCATTTGGCTCGAATATAGTCCGGCTCACCCACAAGATTGAATCCCAAATGGACCGATAACTATTGAAAAAGCATTTGGGAGATTTCTGTTGTCAACATTTGAGTTGCATCAGAAGACCCACAAAAAGTACTTTCCTCTCTTGATGTATTATACTGTTGAGGCTGCGGTACTTCTAGCAAATAGTCAGTGTTTTACGTGTCGCCCGATACTTCCAATACTAATCCTCTTTGTTGCCATTAAAGCGTTTTGTCATTCAAGCGCAGTGTTGTGGCCATTTGTCTCTGCTTGTGTCATGACACGTACTCGACGGAAATGTTTACAGTCGGGTATTTGCAACGATTATCATAACTATCATGTCATCCCCTCTGGAAAGCGAATCTTACCCGTTGAGATTTGTCACGATGACCTGCTTGGATCCAGGTGTGGTCCTTAAGCATGTGTTTATGCTGCTCAAGGGCGATGCTTGATGCCAGACATCGACACCACATCCAAACAATGGCGCCGCGGTGCTTTTCTCTCTTGCCGTCAGCAGGTTAATCATTTCGCTAGTGAAAGGGGTGTTGTGTAATGTCGAAAACACTTTGTCGAGGCTCCCTGAATTCCTTTATCGTAATAAAGCCATTTTTTCTTCATGCTTTTTTTTGTGACCAAAACAACATCGGGCGTTTGATGCTTGTATGGTGACAGTGAATTCAACTCATTTAACAACCTGCACTAGTTTGGAAGATAGTGAACAATTCTTCTTCTTCTTAAAAAAAAAAAAAAAAAAAGAGGCTTGATGCTGTTTATTGCCGCTTTGAGTTGAAGTTTACTGTCGAACTAAACAAAGCAAAGAACTGCACGTTGTGTATTGAAAACAACCACATAACTTTGCTTGCCCAAGTAAACAAACAACCAAAATTCCTTCGACGGGCTAACGAACTCTTTAAGCAATTGATGTTTGAACACAAAGGGTGGGACAACAAATGTAGACAGAATACCATACCCACAGCAAAATTGTTGATGCGCTGCAAAGAATAACGAATCATTCTGCAGCTTATTGGAAAAGCTGCGACTGTCGCCTTGTGTATTCATGTTTGCAAAAATGCTGAGGTGGCGTGCACAACAGGAGGAGCAGCACAATGTCCATTAAGTTGAAGTTTAAAAAAATGTGGCTAAAGCTGTTCAGTTCTTTATATTCTATTTATTGTCATGACAGGGTACATAAGTATAGACTGGAATGTATTTTTTTAAATTAATTTCAACGTAGAAAGATGATTTGAGATAAGACTGCTTTGAGTTACAAGTGCAGTCATGGAATTAATTCAATTCGTATCTTAAGGTGCCACTGTCTTTTGTTTTTTTTTTCAACTCTAATCGACTTTCGGATATGACGGATAAAAAGAACTATCTGTGCGAGGGGCCTAAACATTGAACGTGCCATGCTGAAAACATGACACTTGCACAAAATGCCGTCGAACATGGCCGGCGTGTCTGCTCTGACTAAACATCCCCTTTTGCCACACCCTGCTATCACAGGGCTTCTCGCCATGCAGGGAGATGAGCTCAATATCAGCCCACTTAACTCGCACGTGTTTGAAAACGGCATTCCTCCCCGCGTGCTTTTAAGGAGCGTTTCGACAAAGTACATCGACCCACATACCTTTCTGAACCCGACATATCATTGTCTCCTCGGTTCACTTCTCGTAAGAACTCAGCCCCCACGCTTTTCATAACTCCCCTCTATTTCTGAGGGTTGATTTGGTCACTCCTTATCTGCTCATTGAATAAACGGAGAGAGGTGTTCTCTGCTCCGGCTGTGCTTAAGACCACCTAGTTTGCGCTACCTGTCGTTGTATGTGAAGTCCTGTTGGCATTTTGTTGACCCAGATGCTATAATGTCTTTTGTATTCATGATAGAATTTTTTTTCTTTCTTCCCCAGAAAGAATCATTGACAGCATTTTAACGACCACCAAAAACTTTGGACTAGGAGATGAACTGGACAGGTAAATTGTACTCACTTCAAAAAAAAAGAAACTTTTTCACTTAATCTCAGCTAATAATCCTCGCTTTCTACATTTTAGTCTCAGCTGTAAAAAATGCATCATCGTGGGCAACGGCGGTATCCTGTCCAACAAGTCTCTGGGCTCACGTATCGATGACTATGACGTCGTGGTCAGGTGAGACATGCAACAAGTCGCCATAGCATGTCGCTCTTAATTTGAAAAGCTTTATTTGAATGCCTGTCGGTAAACTATACGTTCTCGCTTAACTGTAAGCAACAGCCATATGCTTCTAAATTAATTGCTTGTTGCCAAAGTATTTATGACCTTGGCCTATGACCTGACCTAAGCTTTCAAACTTAGCTTGTAGCAGCCGTGTGCACATTTTCAGCATGACGTCTTTGATCCACTGGTGAAAGGACACTTTGATTCTCTCCTCTTTCGCCTATAACTGCTTCAAACAACAAAGTGTATGCAGAAAAAGTGGTTGAGGTTGCACGACTGTCTGTGTCTTATGTGTTGTGTTGTATCATTTTGTCATTTTATGTTAACTGTTCTTTTGATGGCGGCGCGGGCACCCGCAGCGGCTCCTCCCTCTCCTGTGGTTGAGAGGAAAGTAATTTTATCTGTGCTGTATGTTGCACATGCAGCACATTTGACAATAAAGTTGACTTGAACTTGAACTGTATCTCATTGAGCAGAAAGCCCCCCACACCCCCCATTACACCATCAGATGTGACACCTGCCATTTGGCTGTTTCGATGGTCAAAATATCTTGGAAAAATTAGACATTGTGCTTATCCTCAACTGACTATTTGCATCCAAAGCTCATCTTGACATATGTCATTTGTCTTCCAGATTGAACGAAGCCCCGGTGGCTGGTTATGGTAAGGATGTAGGGACCAAAACCACAATAAGAATTACCTACCCAGAGGGCGCCATCCAGAAGCCGGAACTCTACGAAAAGGATTCACTTTTTGTTTTGACTGCTTTCAAGCCATTGGACTTCAAGTGGCTTCGACAGATGGTCTTCAAGGAGAGACTGGTAAGAACATAGTTGTGAATTTCAGGCGTTTTGCCTTCCCGCCGTTAAGATGGGCGATGTGAAAGGCGCTTTTGACACAAAGGTACAGCGAACAGATTGTTAATTGCGTGCCAAACAATTTCCTTTTCAATAATATGAAGTGCTTCACCGTTGTTATTTCACTCGCTCTGTATTTATATTTATTTCCCATCATTACCGCCATTAGACCAACACGATTATGCTGCTTGAGTTGTTTATCTGCGTTATGTTCTCTTTTTAGCAAAACGTAACAGCCTAACCGCCTGTTACATTCTGTCCATTCCTTCAACTGGGAAATTCTTAAGCGGACATCTTGAATGTTAACACGATTGTGGAGATGTATTAGATGGTTTAAATTTTCAAGAAAGATCACTTGAGGAATTACAAAAAAAAACAATGGCAAGCATGCAAGCCTTTCTCTTCTCTCTCTAGTAATAGCTGATTTTTCAGATTTGTGAAATGCTCTCAATGGTCTTGACTGAGCGTATTGTGTCCTTATCTCTTTGACTTATATCAGACAATTCCCTTTTTCAATGGTGTTATCACCGCCCTATTCACGGTCACTCGAAAGCTGTCTGGAACATTCCGAATATCTCTACAACTGAGATTATTTCAAGGCTCGGCAGTGGACAATGGACTGCTTCACAAAGTCTTATTAAAATTATATCGGCGCCAAAGGGACTAACGCATTGATGCTGTCCAACAAAAAGCAGCAGTCTTCAGACTCGGAAGCTGTTTTTTTTTTTTTTTAATCAGAGGAGGGGAAAAAGCGCACGCACAACATTTGGAAATGTTATATTTATATATATATTCACTAATCCACAGAGGTCACTCATTTTCATCCAAAAAGAAGACCACTGTGAGTCTTGAAGCCAGATATGAGAAACCTGATTTCACCTTGAGAGAGGATGTGTGACTTTGAGTATAGTTTATAATGGTCATGACTGAGGCAAGGACCAAAAATGATGAAATACGCTACATATTATATGAAAGAATTAGCGTCTGGATGGAAAGGGCACGGGGCGGTTTAAGATGTGTGCAAAGTCAAAAGAAAAGAGATGTGATGCGATAACAGTGCAGTGCGTTGTCATGGTCGTGCAAAATGGAAGAAACCAGCTTGGTTGTTTGGACACATAGACGGTGTAAAGGCCTGCCCGGCAGAATGGATCTGGCCTCTAGATTTCAACTCTGCAGTCTTGGAGATACTAAACGAGAATATTTTTCATCAGGTTGTGCCTCGTCACGGCGATGAGAGTATGGAAGAAAAGACATGCCAGAGCTGCCTATTTCCTGTATCATGCCCTTTTACAAATTACTCATCTCAGTGAGTGCTTCCAAAATCTGAGCACACTAAACTAACGTTTATGGAAGCGATATTAACAACTTATATTTTTAATGGCCAATGTGTCCTTCAAAAAACATACACACACACACACACACACACACATACACACACACTTAGAACCTCCTGTCAACTCATAAGGTGTATCCAATTGTTTTTTTTGTCACGCTTAATGTGTGCTAAATATGTTGGAGCTTGAATCGAGCCTTTGGGACCTTTTTTCCAAAACAAAACTTGCTGCTGTGGCAACAATATCGGTTTACAATTCAAAGTGGCTTTTCAGTCCTAGCGCTGGTTTTAAAGCAATTGTAGTCTTGTTAAAGGACTTTTATCCTGGCTTTGTTTAACCCGACTCACACCTAAACCTCGCTAATACTGTACATCGGAAACGTAAACACAAGGAGATGCTATTGTGCGTATGCACGTGTCCTTTCACACATTTCTAGCAGTAATGCATAATTCGTTATACCAGATACAGTCTCTGGTTGCAGCACACCGGAAGATATGCGGTGCTCAGTTGCTTGATGTGCAAGCACAAGGAGATGCTATTGTGCGTATGCACGTGTCCTGCGTGCCCCTCGTTCACACGTTTTCACACATTTCTAGTAGTAATGCATAATTCGTTATACCAGATACAGTCTCCGATTGCAGCACACCGGAAGATATGCGGGGCTCAGTTCCTTGATGTGCAAAGTCGTGAACTAAAAAAAAAAAAAAAAAAAATACAGTCAAACCTCTTTTTTCTAACATCTCTGTTATCGACCAAATGGGATTTAAAAAAAAAAAAAATACAAACCTCGGTTTTCTAACGTCTCTGTTATCGACCAAATGGGATTTCGACCAGAAAATTGGAGATTTTTATGCCTCGGATTACGACCGAAAACCGGTTTTCGACCAAAGTGAGCAAACGCAAATATGCCACTCGGCTTCCTTAAACAAGGAAGTGACGCTTCCTTGTGAGCAAACGCAAATATGCCACTCGGCTTCCTTAAACGAGGAAGTGACTAACGTTCATTGTGAGCAGACATGTTTGTTGTGATTTACGCAAATCTGATGGTTTTTTTGGTTTGTTTTTTTCTAATAGTGTATTAACCCCTAATCATGGGCTAATAAAATAATTTTGGTCAGACATGTTTGTTGTGATTTACGCAAATCTGATGGGTTTTTTGGTTTGTTTTTTTCTGCATAGTGCATTAGCCCCTAATCATGGGCTAATAAAATAGTTTTGGTTTTCGAACAAATCGCTTTTCGAACAGCCTTCTGGAACAGATTATGGTCGAAAACCGAGGTACGACTGTAGTTCACTTCAGTCGGATTTGGCCCCGTTGCTCGGTGTGCGGCGGGCCTTAGCATATTATGAACCATTTTTGTTGGAAAATAACCATCTGAAAAGGGTTTAGAGGGTGAGTCTGGGAATGTATAAAATATGCTCCCAGTGAAACGCCAACTAGCATCCCTCCCATTTGCTCTTTTCATTTTGCCTTTTAGAGAGAAAGCTTTCATGTAACTTTGTTGTTTTTTTCTTTGCAAAACCTTTAGAATAACAGCTAGAGGGGCTGTATGGGGCCTTTTCAATCTCTACAGGGCTTATGAAAGCTACTGCAGGCCCCAATTATTCTTTTTTTTTTTTCTTTTTTCTTTTTTTATTAAGGATAGTGCATTCAGTACAACGCAGCATCGTCCATTGTCTGATTTAGCCGCTGGTCAGTGAGCTCGCGTCTGCTGTGGCATCATCTCGGATGACCTCACAAAATGAGAGTTTCTGAGGCAATCGTACAATCTTTCATTCTGTGTGACCCCTCTGCCCAACCCACCAACACACTTCGCTCACATGACATTGGCTTGAATAGGTTAAAAAAACCCAAAACAAAACATGAATTACTCCTTCAGTAGGCTTTATTTGGACAACCCAATGTGCCTCTTGCCTACTGATACCCTTCATATTTTTCATTTCGCTCTGTCGTCTGACCCCACGTGTGCAGCAGCCGGGTTGATTGCTGTTTACACGAGTGATAACAATCACCGAAATCATGTTTGTCTATTTCAATTTTTTTTTTTTTTCCTTTCAGTGTTACCCACAGTGCACATTTGCGGTTCATGCGCCGATAGCCGCAGTTGTTTGTATCCACGGTCACGTTTTTAAACGGAATCAGAGCAGGAAGGTGAAAGTTTGGTGTTCTGTCGCTTTGTACTCTGTCGGTTCTGTCGGTTTCTAGTCTTTGATATGTTTAGACGTGTCTTGCGGGATACATTTTTCCCTTGCAAGCAGGTTTTTGCCAATCGGTCCCCATGAACTCGGCTCGAACAACCTTCAAAGAGCTGTAATTGTGTTTGTTAGTACTTCAGTCTTTTTTTTTTTTTTTTTAACTGGCTTTAAATCCACCTTCCGGAATCCACTCCACCTCAATGTTCGGACCACTCCGTGGTAAACAGCATCTCGTGCAACCACATCCTCAGACGGTAATTTTCCAAGACTGGAATTGCAAATTATACCATGGTGGCTTGTCAAGGAATTCAGGGGCATCTTCTTTATGTCACGTATGTAATCAGCTTATTCCAGAGAACCAAATAAAATGAGTTTTTTTCCAAACCTTCTAGAAGATGCCTTTGGATTTGTTGGCACGTGAAAGCTGTGGTGGCTTCATCCGCTATTTTTACTTTGTGTCCTTTCTATATGGCACATGTGTCAAACTCAAGGCCCGGGGGCCAGATCTGGGCCGCCATATCATTTTATGTGGCCCGCGAAAGCAATTCAAAGATGGCAACTTTCATGATGCTTGCTAAAATCGCGACCAACATTTCAAATTCTCATTTGTAATAAATAAGAGTGATACTGGAAGCATGTTCTTGTTACCAAACCCCTCATTACAGTAACTTTAACAATAGGTTAATGAACATTTATTCTTGACTTCTTCATATGGTTTCAGTCATAACGGCCCCACAAGGAAAACGGTAACTAAAATGTGGCTCGTGACAAAAATGAGTTTGCCACCCCTGCTATATGGAAATCATCTTGGTGCAAGCAAGCAATACGTGTGTTTCTATTATATTTTGGCTCAGTTATTAATTTTGAAGCCAAAACAGCACACTTTGTACTTTTGATTTTTTTTTTTTTTTCAAACCTTTATTTAAGAGCACCATTAATGTGTTTGGCTTACGTTAATATATTTTTTGAGAATCAAGCCTCTGGTTTTGATGAACACGGTACTGTATTTTATTTTTGGTCATTATGATGGTCCCTTGAGAGGTATTTTTTGATGTGGCGTTTGGTGTAGGAAGTTTGAAAATAACCAATATTTTTGGGAGAGGGATATTTTGCGGAGCGTATGAATTGCCCGATTTTCCAGTAGAATAAAAGGAATAGATTTCCCATTGTGAATTGCTGCCCATTTTCCATTTTAGTAGTCATTCACTTTAACCTTCATTCCCATAACACGCGTTTGATCCCCCCCACTTCTCCTGGCTTATACGAGGTCTCCTCGCCCTTTGACGAGATCTTGAACTAATCCCAAGCATTAAGCGCTTTGGTGACGATTTCTATAGCCGTGATTTTCCTTACAAATAAACCGTGCGCTTGTAAATCCTGCATTCTAAGTCGACACAGAGAGACTGAAACTTGGAATGGTATTATAACAGGCATTGAAACCAATTAGGGTGCACTTCAACAAAGTTGGGCGACATTTACGAGACTAAAGGATGATCAAGACTAAGATCTATTTTTCAAGTACCAGCGTCGACCAATCAAGAAGATGGTCTCGGGTTGCTATGACAATGACAAACACACAGTTGGGTCTTCATGAGAAGCATCATTGGTTGTTCCTCTTAGCAGAGATGGGCACTTTACCCTATTTTGCCGCTCTGTCCGCGACCTGGGTACCCTTCAGTCATTGTCCCTCCGTACTTATTCATATAATAATCGTCCTCCGTCTTTGTCCTCCCCCCCTCTCCGGGAAAAAAAAAAAAAGACATTGTCCGTGCATGACGCCGTGGGACAGAGGCATGAGACAGCACTCACTTTGCTCCATACATTCGCGTAGCACTGCCATCTTGAATGGCACTTTTTATGACAACCGCAAGCATTATCATACACCACGTTTACATGACATATACAAAGACGCCTTCTTGAGTGTTAAGCTTGCTCAGTTTTACGATATTATTCGCCAAATTTATATCTAATAATTCAAGCCACATACAGTATGGCGGATGGGCTGACGTACGGTATGGTATATAGCGCAATGTGTACCACAACAGCAGATTCTCGATTGTCCACACAAAGTAACGTATCGATGTTAGCGAATTTAATACAGCCTGCCATCACTAGTTAGAATGTATCGGAATGCAAAAGTCACCGATGGATGTGTAGAAGGTGAGGATGGCAACCCTGAGCGGACAAAAAGAATACCTGAACCTTACTGTGTTTACCAATGCAAAATCGTTTTTTTATCTGATTAATTCATGGCATAATCGGTAGAAATTTCCTTTCTATCCATACATTTTGTGATTAGATTTATTATTTTTTAAATACATGCCCCAAAAAACGCGCATGTTGCATTTTTTTGGGCCAAGTGCAAAAAAAAAAAACCCAAACTGTCATTAGGAGACCTCATTATTCATTCCAAAACGAAGTCTTCATTGTGAAGCCTTGAGCGTTCCTGATTGTTTGGATTACTTTTCCACCTCATTGACTCTTAATAATAGTACTCCGATACTTTTCCTGATCATGTTGACGTTACCGTGGATTCGTCTTAATTGTATCATTGACCGTAAGGAATCAGCTCTTACAACTATAACCACCAGAATGCTCAGTTTATCCTTATGTAATCTATTTTATTTTTAGTATCTATATACAAGCTTTGGCACTATAATTTGCCAGGCTTGACTCTATCTGTTTATTGCCTAGCCTGTTGTGTATTTTATGATTATTATTTTTTTTTTTTTTTCACACAGATTTCCCCAATCAAGACCATTTCTCCCATAGGAGCAAAAGTCAACTTGGCCGTTGAGCGCAAGTGAAAATGTAACGCATTTAGTTTCGCAGAGAAAGTGTTGTAGTTTTCCATCTTACTTTACTTTGCAATTCCCAGCTTGTTTTAACAGGTGCTTTACCGAAAAAGCAGACACCTGCACGTACTGACTAATGTCCAACTCCCATTTAACCATAAACAATTGCAGGACAAGAGAAAAACTCTTTCCTGTCCGAAGCCCAGTTTGGCATCAATCCAAGCTTAGGACTACCGCGACACTCTTCTGTCCACCTTTGAAGCATGTGTGTCAAGTGAGTGAGTGGTCTTGAGACACTTTAGCAGTTTCCTGCTCTGATTGTGTTCAAATGCCACTGGCGCAGCGGCGTTTCTCTTGTCTAAGACACTCGCACAGGGCTAAGCAGTCAAGCTAAGTGGAGGTAACATCCTGTTCCCTTGAGGCTGTTTGCGAAAGCCTTTTGACTGCGACTCCCGGCTGGCCTCGCTACTTCTTTTCAGTCTTCGACAACGTACAACTCGCATTTAACCTTTTTAATATTACTTACTGAACTCTTAACCGCACGGTGGTGCTCGTAATTCTTTGCGTGACCATCTTTGTGAAGTCAAACACTCGTATCTTCTTAAGTTGCCACTCTTTGGGGGATCACTTGGAAGCTTTTCGTAGCTTGTCGTAGAATAAAGAAAAATACGCTTGACTCTCTGTATTCCGCGTAACCAAGATGTGTACGCGTCCACACGTTGCTAAATAGATTTCTGGCAAACACAAGCTGTGTTGACAGGAGAGATGAGCTGTTGTTCCTGTTGCAGCTTGCCAAGAGCACAGAGCTGGGCCTCCGTTCAAAAAGAGCCGCCGCTGTTGTTGAATCCAGCAGACTTGTTTTGCCGCTGCCAACACACACTCCCGCGCGCGCACACACACACACGCACGCACGCCAAGCACACAGTCATGCATGTGGCGATATCAAAGGTAAGTGAGCAAGCGCTTATTTGAACAGGTGATTCCCATTTACATCTTATCATCCGGCTGGCTTTATTTCCTTGTAGGAAGTCACACGATTGGCCAAGTCAATCACGCACTGCCGGATTGTGATTTGGTCATTTTGTTTGTCCTCTTTCTCGAGGGTTCTTTGCCGTTTTGTCTAATTGACTGATGAGAACGAGTGCAATTATTCTGTTCAGGCGGCACTGCCTGTCTGTCTAACTGGAAGCCAGTTAGACAGACAGGCAGTGCCAAGCTCCTAATGCTGATTACTTTACATTAAAAAAAAAAAACAAGTCTTGGTCGCCACAATTCCCTCACGTCGAGGTGTGATTTGAATCACTTCCTTTGAAATGCCATATTCAACCTTTTGATGTCAGTTCTCTCACTCACACTCACAAGGAACGAAAAATTGGTACAGTTGTGTACCGGTATCAATTCGCAGGTACCGGCAACCAGATCCGAACCGGTTTACGCTGATGGGTAATTTCATATGTAAATTCAAAGAAACGCTGCGTCTGTCACTCACATTCACACTGAAGAGTTAAAATAATGCGCAGCAGAGTGTACCAGAGCGCTAATGCTTGCCAAAATGCACGTTCTGGTTGGAGCTGTTTTTCGTACTATTTTCGTACAAGTTTATGCACGGTTGTGCGAACATTTTCTCCGCCCGCCGGGAATTTCGAGACTGACGAAACAGATAGCTGTTTCAAGTGCCTTTCATCCCTCGCATAAAAGACAGACGACAGCGGGAGCCGCGCGCGCGCATAAAATGGACTTCCTCTTCTGTTTTACGCATCAGAGGGCTTGCGTTGGAGGAATTGCAACTCGCTGGAAATCGCCATGTTAGTGCAAATCTGCAATCATTTATTTTTTTTTGAGTTCTGAATGAACCCTTTTTTGTGTGTTGCTAAAAAAATGTTTTAAAAGTCTTCCCCTTGCCAGTTATGTTCTATCCTAAAGCAGTGGTTCTTAACCTTGTTCGAGGTACCGAACCCAACCGGTTCATATGCACATTCACCGAACCCTTCATGAGTGAAAAATAACAAATATGACTTTTTACAAATTCAAGACATTAAAAAATGCATTTAGTAAAAACGGGGAAAAAAAAGGAAATAAAATTTCAAGACACACGTATAAGATTTTAAAGATTTTACGACGTACTATCACGACAGTCACACGTTGACTGTGGCGCGAACAAAATTTTCCGCAACACTGATTGGACAAGCAATGTCATGTGATCATCTGCAGCCAGTGATGGCCAAGCGGGCGTGTCATAACTAATTGACATGTTGAGTCGGGTATGTCTTAACCTCCATGGCAGAGGCTCCGTCGAACCCCTGAGACCGACTCACCGAACCACATGGGTTCGATCGAACCCAGGTTCAGAACCACTGACCCAAAGCTCGTCTTATTTTAACATGAAATGCATTTTTGTCTTTTTTTTCTTTTCTTTTTTTTTTCTTCTATTCTGCCTGGATGACCCCAGCGAGGTACCGAGGGTTTTTGGAAGTCAGTGGCCCAGCACGTCCCTCGCGAGCCCAGCGAGATGAGAATCCTCAACCCTTATTTCATTCAAGAGGCTGCCTTCCAGTTCATCGGGCTGCCCTTTAACAACGGCATCATGGGAAAAGGGGTAAGTCGCATGCCGGCACAACACTTGCAGCTTCGCGATGAGCCAGCAGTCAAGAATTACCACCATTAATCTTGGAAATTGGCTTATAATTTTCCCTAATCTTTGTGGAAGGACAGAATCAGGAATTGTTTCGGATCACAGGGAAGAGACAAAGTATCCACCTTCCACAAGTGATTGAGAGTTGGCAGTTGTCGGAGCACAAAATGCTCCCACCTGGCTTGTAAGTTATCTTTAAAGAGTAAGGAAAAAAATGGGGTTGAGGCTGAGGAGAAGGAATTCACATGAATGAATCCGGCCACATTTTTTTTTCATTCTTTTCATTCATTCAATCATTTGAGTACAGTGTATTATTGTCACTGAGCCAAATAGTTGACATTTTGCTTCCAGTTTTTAAGCAAAAAAAAAAAAGAAGAAGAAAGAGAGAGAGACTAAAATGGTGACACACAGTTTTAAACGCTTTAGTTCCGTATTTGAGTTCGACATACCGTAGTGTTTGCTCGTGTGTAATGTCTTTCAAAATCAATGTCTAAATTCACCTTCCCGGCTCTTCAATTGAATTCCCATTCTTGGAATCAATTGTCTAGCGTTGAGGCAGTGAATCTCAGCGATTGGACTTTGTGCGTGCGTGCGTGTGTGTGTGTGCGAGCGCGTGTGTGTGTGTGTGTGTGTGTGTGTGTGTGTGTGTGTGTGGAAAGTAAAGCAGGACTGTTCTCGGCGAACATCAGCCAGGCACAATCCTGTGAGGCTCTCGGAACACCCCTTCGTGAACCCAACATGTGTTCAACATGTGGGCATCTGATCGGAGTGTGTTTCTGCTCATTCGTATTAGCACATTTGTATTTCCGCGTATCATTGTATTTTGCTGTCTAACGCTGCAGGGTTTTACGCTCAGGTCTTGCCCCCCACCCCCACCCACCCACCCCCGCTGCCCGGCCCTTCAGCCCTCTTTCCCCAGATCTCCTTTTGACCATCATACTGTATGTTTATGTATGTAGAAATGAATGGCTAGCTTGATTGGTTTTTTTTGTATGGTGTGTGTGTTTGTTTTTGTGTGTGTGTGTGTGTGTGTGTGTGTGTGTGTGTGTGTGTGTGTGTGTGTGTGTGTGTGTGTGTGTGTGTATGAATTAATCTGTATCAGAGCACACAGTAGGGGGTTGGCCAGCTGCTTGTTCAGGTCCACCTACCCCGAGG
>NW_017805462.1:16087-32946 GCF_001891065.2 Hippocampus comes | reverse complement strand
CTCTCAACCCCTCCCCCACCCACACCGCCTCGATCTGGGGCAGCCCGGGGCGATAAGGGGGCACAGTTCAGGCCTGTAGATCACAATGTCATAGACACAACGGGGTATCACGTCTTCAAGGTAATAGTTAAAGAACGAGTCATCAGAGTTTGGTAAGTCATGGCGGAAGGCAGAAGTAAGGAAGGGGATAAGGAATTGGGCTGCACGGTTAGGGAGGAAAATTGGAAACGAGGACTGATCCAGAACTTGTCTGTGTCTTTGGCGACAGAACATTCCAACTTTAGGCACGGTTGCCATCACGATGGCGCTGCATAACTGTGATGAGGTAGCGGTGGCCGGCTTCGGCTATGATATGAACGCGCCCCACGCACCCCTCCACTATTATGAGGCCGTCAAGATGTCTGCTATCAAAGAGGTGAGTGTTGTCTGGATGGAAGGAATGGCCAAAAGGTGCCATTTCCATAAACGGAGTAGCAATCTGTCAATGGGAGTTACATCGGTGGATGAGAGAAAATCTGATCTTCACATTGGTTTTAATGATTAGAAAATAGCGTACATTTTCACATGGTTCAAATGCTTATGCATACTAAATACGACGATACTTTGACGTTTTCAAAGTTAGAAGGCCCTTTTTTTTTTTTTTGGTCTTTGTTTGAGCCAAAATGAGGGTTCAGCCCTTTTCACACTGCACTTAGCAGTTAGTTTTGGACTAACAAATACATGACATACAGTGACACGTTGAAGGCTCCCTGCTCAGCGTGTAATACGGAATACCTTGACGTGGTCCCGGTGGGACTGTAATTCACCATCAAGATTATAACTAAGTTCCACCTTAAGCCTGTTGTAAAGGATGCACAAATTCTCATCCAAACCAGCTGCAAAAACTGTCTGTGCATACTTAATTTGTAGATTGCTACGTCGGCAATTCCAAATACGGCCAAACTGTCCCGACCAGGGCTCAAGTCTTTTTTTTCCCCTGCCCCACAGCCAGTGTGAAAGTCATGACTTTTTATTGAACGGAACTACCACTCAAATTCAAAATAAAAACATTCATCAGGCGCTGCTGTAGGCCACAACTCACGCCCGGGGTGCTCACATTGAAATAAAACCGGCCAAATCTGATTCGAGATACTTTCATGGCTAGGCCACGCCCCTTAAAGGCACACAATATTACTTTACATTCTTTTATTTTTTTTCCTCCCATTTTTTGGTGCTTGATTTATTACAGTTGTGAGTTAATTAGTTTATGTGTCAGTTGAGTATAATTTCTCCTCTTTGGGCGGGGGTAGTCAAAAAATGAATAAAAAATGTCTAAATAAAGATGTTGAATTTGTCCAAATTTTCCATATGGAATTCCCTTGGCCATCGCTCACCGTATGGCCACTCTGAATCACCTTTTATGCTCGTCCTCGGCGTTTACGCTGAAAGGCAGCGCGAGCCAAGCGTTGACGTGCGTAAACCATGAGCGCCGTTTGATGATAACCTTCCCCTAAACTCTCAGTGGGCTGTTTGCGTTTATTATCATCTTCATCAACGCTGTCATCATCAGCCATTCATTTGTTGGCCGTGTGGCGCACTTGACTCTGCTGCTGTTTTCCTGCGCTCGTTTGGTCTTCTGAGCCCAGATAATGAAGTTGATAAAGACAAAGTCTGCTTCCCATCAGGGCCGCATGTGTTTCACGACCACTGGTCATTTGACAAACTATGCCTAAATCCTGTGACAATTTTTTTTTGGTGTTTTTAGTTTCATCTAAATTATTTTATTCACACAAAGGGGCGTACTTTTACAGTTGTATCTTGATTGATATTGCTTGCCCCTCCCCCTGTCCTTTGACTTGCAAACAAAAAGTAAGTTTGACATACGAACACAAAATGGCGGTAGCAAACTCAAATAGGGCTGCAATTTAAAACACTTTTTTTTTCTGATTCCCTCAGTCGTGGACGCACAACATATCCAAGGAGAAAGAGTTCCTGCGCAAGTTAGTGAAGGCCAACGTGATCACCGACCTCACCAACGGTATCTGAGCACATTGGCTTCTGTTCTCCTTCCCTTTGGACCTCCTGCGCAGGAAGCCAGGGAAAGAGCAAACGAACTCCTCCGGTGTCCCAAGTGGCCTCCACATTCTGGGGGTGGGTTCCATATCAATGGAGACGACCTTCAAAAATAAGTTAAGTGGTGACATGCACACACGCGTGCCTTCTGAACCAAAGACTCCGACCGATTGAAGCAACACGGGGCAACACGGAAGGGGAGGACGACTCAATCCGCTCACTTCCCGTTTGACACTTGAGCGTTTTTACCAATATCATCTCCGGGATCACACCAATGACACGACATGCAGAAGGCGGGACAAAAGCGGAGATGGTGCAGGGACGGGCCAAGTATTAGCAGTGCCAAATGTACCTCGAACGGGGGAGAGGTGGCACTCCTCTCCTTTTTTTTTTGCTGCCTGAATGTATTCACTTTCCTCGGTGTACATAGCAAAAGATTTTTACTTTTTAACGAGCTGCTGCAGCAGCATCCTCACCTTCTCCTTTCTGTCTTCGCCGTTTCGCTTCTGTCCATTTTTCACACGAGCAGTTATGTCGGGAGTAGGAGAAGCGCTTGGAACAATTTGCACTCACGTGGCCATGGATCCTCTAAGGCCCCTTCAATTCTCAACAGAAGTCATCTTTATTTGACATCTTGAGGTGGTGAAGATTTAAGGTTGATTTAACAAACCCAGTGTGCAAGCATATTCTTTTTAAGTGTACTTCAATCCTTGTTTTACCAAAGTTTTCTTCATCTTGAGTCTCGAATGCGGGGTTTCCCAACCTTTGTTGCGCCAAAGCACATCAAGAAAAGTCTCGCAGTTCACTACCAAATTTAAAAAATGTCCTTTTAAAACCATTTAAGGGCACCATAAGTATTTCGTGAGGCTAAAAATCATTTTATTTTGATAACCACATTTTTTTTTTGTCCCATCGCCCATGTACCGCTCCATAAGCTTAAAAAAAAAAACTTTTAGATCATTGAAGGCCTCTGTAGTGAACACCAAAAATCGATTTCCAAATCGAAATAGCCTGAAATCTTTTTTTTTTTTCCCCTTGTGGTGCTATTCCATTTAAGGCCACCGTAATTGTCACCTAGTTGATACAGGGGAAATCCATTTAATTCTGGCTTTTCTGCTGTTACACCCCAAAAAAAAAAAATCTCATGGTCCACCATCAAAACCAAACCTGTTTTTGTATCTTATAAGGTCACTCTAGTTCTCACAATCATCGTTTTTCTTGTTTATACGAGCTGAAATATACATAATTTTGGCTACTACGCTGTTACATGGGGGGGACTCACACCACCAAATATAAATATATAATTTTGGCCACTTAAAGCCACCGTAGTTTCATCTATGTCAGTTCCCAAGTTGATACAGACTGAAATTGATTTAATTTTGACTGCCACACTATTTACCTAAAAAAAATAAAACATCTCACCGTGCTACGTTGTTTACATAAAAGAAAAAAAATACTGCACACCATGCAAAAAAAAAAATGGCCACCGTAGTTCTCACCTGAATCAATTTCTAAGTCAATACAGGCTGAAATCAATTCACCTTTTTATTTATGCCTTGACATCACAATGTCACCGTCGTTCTCACCCAAATCATTTTTAAAAGTTAATTAACGATGTGCCATGAAAGTTAACTCTAATTAACTTTTCATGGCACACCACCAAACAAAAATGCCACACAAAAAGAACATATCAATAGAATCGTCCTTTGATTTACTCACATCAAGTCCTTGTGAAAACTTTCTGTTGTGTGAAAGACAACAGTTGGATCTACACGTTAATTGGACCTTCTGCCATCTAGTGGAAGAGCATCCTACTGTTCCACCTGTCACTATACGTCACTGGCGTAGATAGACGTACCAAGATACATAATTTGTCGTAAATAGATCATCATTTTTGAAATTGGCTCATTTCCCACGACCGAGTGGTTGGGAATCACTCGCTCTTGAGTGAAACGAAGGAGAGGCCATTTTTTTTTTCTTTTGCAAGACCAATCACTTTTCTTCAGCTCGTCATCCCTGTCAGGTGAGAACCCTCGATCGGTTCCATCTCTCGTGTGTGCGTTTTAGTAAGCGAGTGCAACGGGCCAGTCCTGCCCGCGTTGCCTCGTCCGGTCGGGTGAATCGTTTTCCATCCTACCCGTTGCAGCAGCTCTCGCCGCGCTTCAGAAATTGGTGACGCGTTCCGATTTGTCGAGAAATAGATGTATATTGTTTTCATTATTTATTTAGTTACTGAGACCCAGCGTTTGGATCACAGGCGGGCCTGCTTTCTTTTCTTGTCGCGTTCCGAGGAAACCTGAAATCTGTTTGCCTTGACCGTGTTTGCTTCTTCGGCGATTGCGGCCAGATTTGTTGTCCGAGAATGATTTTTGTTTGTTTGTTTGTTTTTGTTTCTGTTGCGTCGTCTTTTCAAATCACTCTTTGGCTATTTTCATATTGCTAACGTGTACTATATCGATATAACGCAATCAACAATCTCAAGGCAGGACTGTCCAAGTATCTGTTTGCTTGCCAACATGCCAATGACATCATCCGTTTTGTTAACCACGTGCGTTTGAAAGCTTCGTGATTTCTCTTTCACTCTCAGGTGGTTTTTTTTTCCCCCCACCTCTCCTCTGTATCTGCTCGTCCGCTGGAAGTGCATTCTTACTGTAAAGGCACCTGTGCTCAGATCCCATGCTACTCAGAAAGGATCGCGGTTTGCGAACCGTACCGGGCGCTCACACTGCCTTACGTTTCATCTCCTGGAAACTGTAATGAGGTGAAGCTCCGTTGATCCGCTCTGAGCCGTCAGCTGTACGTCATTTGGGAGATTTGGGTCCACTTTGTTGTGTGTCTGGTGTGTGTGTGTACGCATGCATCTTTAGATCCAGTTAAGGAACGCTTGAAGACACTGGTTGTCTTTTTTTTTTTTGTTTGTTTTTGAAGCCGTGGGCTACAATCTGCATCGTCACTTTCCACTTGCTGCTGCTGTAAAATTCAACATACAGTGCTCAGAAAAAGGGCCACTTGGATGCCTTTCTGTGACTCCCCTGGTCTCTGTTGACACTTTGTGACACTCTGAGGTCATACACATCAAACGGATTCTTCTCAAAGGTGGAGTGGCGCTGGTGACAACACTGGAAGAGTCACAGAAAGGCATCCGAGTGCCCTTGGAAATGTTGTGAATTTTGCCATTCAGCCCTGAAAAAAAAATGTTGGATCTGCTTTCGAAAGTTAAGGGGTCAAGTTAAGTCCACATTTGGAAGGTTCTAGTACATTTTAGGTTCTCCCCGAAATATAACTTTTTGTGAGTAGTGTGTTTGCTTCTGTTGGGTACTGATAGTCACTTTTATTCACTTGGTTGATTTTTCCATTCAATCAGATGTGCTCATTTTGGATGCATTTCACTTTAAAGGGGACGTATTATCCTTTTTGCAAAATTTAGAGTAGCCAGGTACAATAACATGTCAAAAATCCCAATGGAGAGTACATTTTGTCTAACTGCAATGATCTCAGCTCCTATTGACGGGCAAATGACAAGTACAGGTTTTGTTACCATGACAACCGTATATGGAGCTGGAGGAGTTGCAGCAAGATAATCGACCGTATTTTCATTCAGCGCAGGCAACACTTCGCCGCACTACTTTTCAAAACTCCCAACTGAACACCCAGAGGCGCATTTGTAGAAATGAAGAAATGCAAGATGTACTTGGATGTTTAATTTCCCGCTAAATTGGTGGGCAACTATTTTCACACAAACACTTAAAAGATCCATTTTCAATATGTCCCCGTTAAATTGAAAATATGTGTACGTTTTAATTTAAGTTGGCGACAGAGAAGTTTGAAAGAGAGGAGTTTTGGCAAATGCGCTCCATGCACGCGGGGGGAGTAAACAATGGCCAGTCCCAAGTATGACACATTTCGCCTTGTCAATTTGACTTTCAAAGAACACCTCCGAGTGTTTCGACTGGTGTCCTTGAATGCACCAGCAGGAAGTGTTTTGTCAATTCAGGCATCTGCAGCGTTCCATGTTGACGCTGTGCCACTTTGGCATCGTTATACATCAGGCTTGATCTGGCAGTCCCTTTGACGTTAAACAGATTTTCTGTTGAAGTGCTGCACTTTCCCCATAAGCCCACCCCCCGCCCCCCCACACACACACACACACACACACACACACACACACACACACACACACACAAAACCCCTCCCCGCTCCCCCCATGCAGTTGTTATTCAGGTGGACTGGGGCCCAAATCTCCTTGATGAAGTCGAATGTATTCAATCAAACATGTTGATTATTTTGACTTTTTTTTTTTTTTTTTCTTCAGCATCATCAATGGCAAGTGATCAAAATGAAGGTGTGTTACTGTCTGTTTAAATCCAAGTGTAAATTGCTTTCTGCAGCCCAATAAAAAGGTTTGTAATGGACATAGTTTGTGACTGATTCTGGAATTTGTCAAGATACACCCACCGCCCGCTCTAGGATGCACTGAGAGAATGAATGGCTCCAACAAGACTATTTGTGTTTCCAATTTATCTTTGGTCGATGCAAGCGCGGCATCGTCTGCCAGGGGACCAAACGTTTCTGATCAACAATAAGGAACAAATACCCTAACCGTTTTTTAGGAAGGAAAAAAGAGCCACGTCAATAATGCAAACAATATTCCAGGGCTTGATAACATTGTAAATGCTTAACGTTAAAATGGGGTTGTTCTTTAAAATTCAGGTTAGCTAATTTAGATAACTGCTGGAAGAGCATAGTTACTATTACTTGTCCCGGTAGTCTCCACAATGAAAACAATGCAAGTCAAAACAGGCATGCCAAATTACTCCTGTTAAATACGTTCAAAAGATCAAACATAATGAGAGTCTTTTTAGAAACAGAAATATAATAAATCTTTATTTCATTGACGTTTGAAGTCCCAGAACAAGGTGCGTAGGAATCACCATGACAGACTATAGCCACCATGATAAACGCAACAAATAACATGCAGTAAAATTTTAATCATTGTTGCACAAAAGAAAAAAAAAATGTACCTATGCCTACTCATTCCTCTGTGATCCCATCCTTGTGTCCGACAAGGTGGCAAACTGTCGTTTGTACACACACGCACACATTCACGTCGATGTCTTAAACAAACCAGAGTGTCTCTGGGAGTGAATGGCCTGTCCAGCTCTAAGTTGGCTGCACCATTGAGAAGTGTCAAGAGCCTATTTTGACAAAGTAAGGGGAAGAAAGGATGGATATGTTTTCAAGCGGAGGGCATGAAAGGAAAAGGCCGTTGAAAATTAAAATACACGAGCGATAATGGTAAAAAACACCTGGAAAATCCACCTTTGCACAATAATCTTCCCACCGCTGCGCTGGACCAAGCCATTTTGCTGTGAATAGGGTGACGGACCCCCCCAAAAAAAAAAGTCACGCCTCAAAGCTCTTGTTCCTTAACAGCTTTCCCAGCTCCACTGGGTGGGATCGAGAGGCGGCTGCAGCGGGAGGATATTTGCCACCTGGGATCTCCAGGAAGCGGCCGGCCGGCCAACTGTTACTCCAGCATACGGACGGACGTACGAACGAGCCTGCACCTCTTCAAATGGCGGGCCTTCAATTTTGTGCGACAGGTTCCCCGCCTTGCCTCCTCTCAGACGACTTGGGAGAAAGAGGCCGTGACCCCCAGGCCTGAAACCGAAGAGGTGGAATGGCGAGATGAAAAAAAAAAGAAGAAAAATCAGCTTTCCCTACTTCATGTTTGGTGGTCTTCAGTGTTTCACACAAAGTACACACACGTACACACATAAAAAAAAGCACAATATTTTGTTTTTTTACATAAAAACGGCAGTGACAGAAAGTCATTTTATTGTCATATAACTGTTGCTTCAGAGGCGCAACGTCTCGTAGTTAATAACATCTTTGGCTGAACTGAAAAGTAATTTTTTTTTTTTGGGGGGGGGGCAGATGAGGCGACCATTTTGCCACTTGCTATCGGCTGAAGATGACATCACAGGACCTTTGTGAGGAGCTGTGATGTCATTTCCAGTTGACAGCAAGTGGCAAAATGGCCGCCCCCTGAGGTGGTCAAAAACAGGTGGATTTTACTGCGTAACTTATATTCCACACACACAATATTTATCACAATGCTTTGTCAAGACTAATAGTGCTGTATAGAACATATTGTGAAGAATATTTTTGCAATGACCAAGGCAGTTATTCTCTTAAATTTGCGAAAAGTCCTCTTCTCCTAGGATCCATTAAGGCATGGCTGGAGGAATTTGATGTGGAAGACTCCAGAGTGCTGACTTCATTGCCATCAAAACCCCAGATTGTGAGCTTATCTGGTCCAACATCGGCCACGTCTGACCTTAAAAAAATTCTTCTGGATGAATGGACAAAAGTTCCCACGGAAAAACTTCCATGAAGATTAGCTGCAAAGGGGTACTGGGCAGTGGCAGTTCTAGCAGGGGGGTCGGTGGGGTGGCGTATGTGGCTGAATTTTGCAGCATCTTTCCAGGAAGAGTCGGAAGTATCAGGACCTGCTCCCGCTATGGAAATCGAAACAAATCCACATCCCACAAGTGGCCTGAGATCCTCGATTTGTACAAAGTTGTGCAAGGGTTTTGCATTCTTCCAAGGATTCTATATAAGGTTTGTGACGTGTGCGTGTGTGTGCGTGTGTGTGTGTTGTGCTTGTATGAGGCGACTGTACAAACATTGTCACGCTCCAAAGCCTCAAACAACACCTTAACAAGTTCATCGCTCACAGTGATGGATGATGTTGACTCACTTGTTACATGTCGTGGCCTCGGCAGCAACTGGACTGCTGCGCCATTCCTTTGAGCCTTCTTTTATTTTTTTTCCGCCTTGCGCTGTAGCCGATAGCGTCCTCAACCGCTGGGCTGTCCGTGGGCCTTGAATTCAACAAAACATTTTATTGATCATCAGCATGTGTGTCGTAGTAGCATAGTTTTCCTCCGCAGTAACATTCTCTAACAAGTGTTCAGGAAGTCATGGAAGGCAGTAGTGAGGCAAGACTGTGCACTAAGGGATGTCTGTGCGCTATTAGTACTACTAGTGATGCGCTAGAGATTAACTAGTAACATTTTCGGACTCATGCTAGCTAAGATCCTTGCTATCCAGCTTCAGGTTCATTGGCTAGCTCACTCTTTGTACTCAGCGGTCAGACAAATTAGCACGCTAGTTGAACAACTAGCATGCACTAGAAGAACGAGTATGTCGTGCTAGTAACATTTTCTTCCCCCACTACAACAGTATGAGGTCAAACTACGTCGTAGTTAACATTTGTGCCCTACTAGTACTACCAATGTGTCAACTATTAGAATTTTATGACTTTAGTTGTGCTACTGTAAGACAACTATGACACATGCTAACACTATTTGTCCAACTAGTGAATCTAATTTTGCCCAGTTTAAATTTTATAATGTCACACCGAGTATTAGTAGCACACATTTGTCAAGCAGTGCACAGATTTGCCTCACTGACATAAATGCTCAAATGGCTCGCCGCAAAACTTTTCAGCATGTATTCGTTATTCTTGATATCCAGTTTAAGGTCCATTTATTGAGGTCATAGCCAATGCGTTTTTTTGTTTTGTTTTTTGTGGAAAATACTCATCAGCGGTCTATTCCCGGCTAAATCAAGAATGATTCAGCACGATACGTTTGTTCAATACAGTTCACTTGTATTTAACTTTAAAGTACAATACAGTTGCATTTAATCTTTAAACTGTTTTCAAACATTCATGTTGATATTTTTGGGGGGTTTAATTTCTCATTCTTCATCATGAAATCATCATATCAGATTTTTATTTTTCATTTTTTTTATTTTTTTGGTTTAAATTATCATTCTTCGTCTTTTTCATTTTCTGATGTTGATGTTCACACTGTGCATATTGTGATGGCAGTTTACTATAATATAATATCAACTTTTTATGCCAGCTGTACTTTAACGTTGGTCATGATTGTGCTACTTGGATAGCCAATTTTTTTTTGAGGTGATGCGAACCACTGCTCAAATCTGTTTTTTTTATTTTATTATTATTATACATGTGATTGTGTTATGTGCACCAAGTGTAGTGACATAGTGTCCTGTCTGTGTAGTGTGATCTCCCGAGTGCGTTTTATCTCCCAAACAAAACATCAATGGCTTTCACCCGCTCCAATTGCTTCGGAGCCCATCGTATTATCTGACTGTACATTCCTGCATGTCACCCACTTGAAGCTGTGCTCGTTGTTGTCACGGCCACTATTAATAGAGGCGCAAAACGGGGATCCTCCCTGCCTTTGTCTCTGCCTTTTGCGAGGTGAGTGGGCCCTCGGTGGAGAAGTGTTTACCCAGCCTTTGTGCGCAGGCGGGCCTGCAGTGTTTGCCATGCAGGGAGTGCCTCGTCGTTGTGTGGAAGGTGGAGAGCAGTGATGGGCTGGCAAGGCGGACTGGCAGATGCCTGCATTTACAAATCAAATTAAAAAAAAAAAATGTTCCATGAAATTTGCCGGTTGAGTTCCTGAATTGATAATATCGTTTTATTCACTTTATTTTTCATTTGTGCTCATTTGTGTCATTGGCAGTGGCGTGCAAAGCACAATGAATGGCTGGGAATGAAGGGCTGATTTTGGTGCCCCCTGAAATTTTTTTGTCAACGGGTGTCAACAATATATATTTTTTTTAAATCAGAGATTCAAGTCAGCTTTTCTACGGTTTTTTTTGGGGGGGGGGGTTTCAGTGATTTGGAACAGATTAATTTCCCTAGTATATCAGGTTTCATATTATAATATGCAATATAGTAATATATTCAGTAATATTTATTAATTCAGAATTAGGTTCACCAACAAGTTTATTTTTCTCTGAAACTCACAGTTACAAATTATGGAAAAATCTGTATTGCGTAAACTTTTATGGGTCAGATAACGCAAAAAGTGAACATACCTGTCTCTCAGAAATCTGATATGACAGTAATACAGTAAAAACATTTTTGATATCAGTGTCCAAAATACGTTTAGGGGCACATGAAGCATCTCTTGATTAAAATTTGCTTTTGACTAGTGTGATGTAACTTTTGCCATCGAGTGGAACAGCATTCTCCAAAGGCCCCCCCCCCCTACACCGCTATCAAACCACGCCCCTGACTTGAGAAAGACCGCTGTTAGATTAACTGCTTACGTTATATGTATCGTCTTTTTTTTTTTTGGTCTCAATTAGATGAAATTGGAGAACACACACGGCACCGGTTGAGGATGACTGCATTGAAAGGTGGCTTGAATCAGGTAAGTCCTCACTGAGGTCTCGAGCTGCTGTAACCCGTCCACTTTATGTCCTCGCAGGTGAATCTGGCGAACTCCGGGGGGGGGGGGGGTTGTTGAACCAACGCGCCCCACGCTGATCTTCAGTGACAATCCCATCCCAGCCTGCCTCCCCCCCCCTGAGGAACCACAAGACACTTGAGCTATGCGAGTGAGAGGAAGTCGCAACAGTTTGAAGAGCGACCGGCGGGCTCCATTTTCACTCTGACAGGCGGAGCGGAGCGGAGCGGCGTTTTTTTTTTTTTTTTTTTTTTTTTTTTACGCACAGCCCGCTGCACCGCGGGCCATTGGAGGAACACTTCGCTGGTGTTTGCTTCACAGCGTGCGCGACATTCTCACGGAGCAGCACAAGACACTCAGCATCGGATACTTACTTACCTGGAAGAAGCCTTTTTAAATCCCGGTTTAAAGTCATCTGGCGGCCGGATTGGTGAAGTGCGTAAAAGAATTACGCACGGGATTTTTCACTTTTTTGCAAGCTTTTTTTTTTTTGTTTCCAGTTTCCAACATTGACTTTGAAGAGCGGCCTCATTAAAGACGAAGACTGAAAGTTTCGCCTATGTTATGAGACTTTCCCCGTCCACGCTGACTTGGAGGCAGGACTGAACAGGTTAGTGAAAGCCGTGAAGGAGAAAAACTGGCTTCATCACATCAAACATGCTTGTTGGATGTGAGTCAGCACAGAGGCAGCACCAGAAGCAAATTGAGGACAAATATTTAGTACATGTCTGAGTGTATGTGTGTGTGTGTGTGTGTGTGTTTGAGTCCTCCACGTTGTGGCTTTATTTCCGTCAACGCTAACAAACAGCAATTAGAATGAATATAGGCTTCACCCTGCAAGCTGCGCTGTGTCGTTAAGTTTATTTTTCTTCCATCTGGTCTCTAACTTATAGTGCAGAATTCTTGAAATAACTAAGATACTGTATCTTTCCCACGTATCACTTTTAGTTTAAGGCGGTGAATAAATCAAAATATATGATATGGCCTGTCAAAAAGTGATTAAACTCTGAACGTATGTGACAAATAATAATGTGGTGTAATTAATGTTCTGGCGTTTCTGGCTATATTCTAAAAGAATGACAGAAAATGCTGGAATGTTCATGTATCATTATTCCTAAAAACAACAAAGCTTAATGATCTTGCAAGACTTTTGAACTGTTCGGTGAACCCCCATTTATCACGGGGATACATCCCAGACGCTAACACGTGAGAGGTGAATAGCCTATGAACATTTTTTTTTTATGTAATTTTACCGACCCCACATGCGTTCAATGCATTCAAACTCATTATAAAACACTTGATTGGAAAAAGACACACTGCTCTGGCTGTCAAGAAATGGAAGACTATCATATAACATCACTTTGAGGAAATGAAAACGCTTAATCAGTTGCATGCTTCCTTCAAGCGGTTTATTTGTTATGCCCAGTTGAAGTCCAGCATAAACCTGACACAACACAAGACACTAGAATTCAACATTGTATATTTAAAGACCAAAAATGTTCAAACAAAATCATATAAGTGTGCTAGGTGAATGCTAACCAATAAAATGATATCACAAACCTTCAAAGAGCTACCAGTTTAACACACAAGGAGCAGTAATCCATACAAACTGAGCCCACAAAAATACTCCGGCATTTATTTTATCTGCTTTGTCGGAATAATAACTCTAATGGAGATTAGTTGGGGACCTTCTTTGCTTCTTCTTGCCTTTCCTTCTTTTTCTTTTGATTTGCTTCTGTCTTCCACGAGAGCTCAGTGCTCTCTGGCATTTTGGGGCACAACCACACACAAAAATTGTCTGGGTACTGTTTATAAAAAAAAAAAAAAACGTTTTAAAGAATGATCTACATATTAGAGGTTCACTTCCCTTTGTTTTAAACTCACTGTAAAGTGCAAAAAAAAAAAGTCTTAAGAGTCTCCCAAACAAAATTCTTGAATTGACACCTACACACTGCACATATATCATGCGCATGTATGCCACAGACTCCTAATCACACAAATCAGTTGTTCTCGGTCACACTCAACTCCAAACAAGCGCCGATGCGTCAATACATTTCAAGTTCTCATTTGGCTGTTTACACCTTCTCTGCTCTTGTCCAGGGGGGGCGAGATTGCGCAAGGCTTTGAGTGGCGGGGGGGAGGCCAAGGCAGGAGACCGGCCTCTGAAAGCGGTCCTGGGGTGGGAGGACGAGAAGGAGGAGGAGGAGGAGGTGCCTCCAGCCGTCCCCTGCACGCAGATGGAGTCCACACTTTTGCTAAGGAGAAGACAGTCAGTTCGGAGCTCCTGCACGCTGTGACGACCAGGCGCGAAAACATGACACGGTGCCGTGGATGGAGAAGTCCATCGATGACCCCCGCGGCAGCGCACGCCCTTCCCGACCCGCCGCGCGCGCGCCCCCGCATGTCACCCGGTAAGGCAAAAGTGTTACATTTGTGTCAGCATGTTGCCACAGTGATTCTCGGACAGGCTTCCTGATAATCAGGAGCTGTTTTTCTGTTTTCTCGCCGCTGCTGAGAGCTGTCATTTGTCACCGTGTGTTTGCTGTGACAACACAGGCTCATGTTGGATGGCTTTTTCATACTGTGTTGCTTTCACCTGCCAGCTGGTTCGCTCGGCGCAGGGTGGGTCGATGTAACCTGGAGTCAACATTTACGGGACTGAATTTAGGGTTTATTTGAAAGTCTGTCTGAAAGGTGAAGAAAGAGTGGGAGGATGCTGAAATTCTTTGTGAAGTTTGGACGGTTTAAGAGGAACGGAGGCTGTCAGGATGTATTCCGGGGGGCTTGTTTATTGGCTGAAAGCTGACATCTATCTAATCACAAGCACTCCTGTCGCTTCTCTTTCAAACGGATCGTGCTGCTTTTTGATACACCAGTGATTCTCACACTGTGCTATTAGTACCTCAAACACTGTCCGAGACCGGCGCGGGGATCAGGCGCACTTTTAGTGACTTAATCGTGATGTGTTTTGACAGAGCAGAATTCACTGAAGTGTGGCTTCATTCTCACACGAAACTGTTTTGATCGCGTCGGCTTTCTGAGCTGCCGGGCTGCGAGCCCAACATGTCCCCTTTCTTTTTATTTCAAATCTCAAGGGATGTGATTTCCCCACCCAACCCGTTCGCTCTCTCTCCCACACCTCTGTGTCCTTGCGCGGAATGTCGCTGTTTGTGTTTTCTGTGTCATTTGTCAGGATTTGGCCTCCTCGGAATAAAGAAAGAAAAGGCACCTGGCTGACTCAGTTGAATCGACGACTGACTCAGTGACCCACTGACTCACGCTCATGTGCAGGCAATGTGTCACGCCTGAGGAGCAGAGATGAGGCTCGGCGTGAGGGCGTCCGCGCTTGCCTTCCACTTGATGTCCTCCTCCACTGTGCCGTGTCTTGAGATATGCGACATGCCTCCGGCTGCCGCGTTGTGTAAAAACATGTGGTGAAACATCCTTAGGGAAGCAGCAGCGCATCTTATAATCGCAACACCAATCAAACCTAACATCGTTTACACACATGTATACTAGAACAGCTGAAATTTATTCGGTGGGATCAATCAAAGGCACTTGAAATGGTGGCAGGTGTGCGCCGACTCCCATTTAACATGTGTTGGAATGTGATTGGTTGATTGAGAACAGCCACATCCCCCGGTAGAAGAGGGTGTGCGCACTTGTGCAACCACATTTCTGTTGTTTAGTTTGATCTCAGCAAGGTCACCTTAATGATGGCAAAAAAAACATTTGAAATGTATCTTGGTCTGACTCCCCCCCCCCAACAATAACCGGGCATTTGAACAGGGGTGTGTAGACTTTTGATAACCTCTGCACTGATGGTGTCATCATTTATTGGAAATTACTTTTCTGGAGGCAGGGGGTCCATAAAATCAACTGGACCCCATTTTGAGAAGCAGACCCGACGCGAGAGTGACGACTCGCTCAGACTTGTCACAGCCGGCCGTCACGCTGCCACAGCTTTCACTTCCTGCGGTCAAAGGTCACGAGAAGGGGGGGCGGAGGGGGTCGCCGGCCCCGCTGAGGGTCAGCTCCAGCCAGCCGGCGCGCTTCTGGGTGTTGTGTCGTCTGCTTTGTTTTAACTGCTGTGAGGCTTGACGAGACATTGTTGCTACTAAGTGTTGTTTTGCTCATTGGGCCCATTGGAGGCTTGCGATTAAAACGACAAAATGACAAAGCATCAGTACGACTCGTTTAACCGAAAGCACCTTGTAAATGTATTTAGGTATGGTGGAGACATCTCATTCACAATATGCCAGCATACAACTCCGCCACGTACATCACTGGAGCAGTTCAAAATCAATATTTTTCTAATAATGTCACCAAAATATATTTTTTTTAAAAATGGGAAAGAATCATATTCACCAGAGGCGCCGATTATCAACAGACCTGCTCGTGGAACCGTTTTGCTCTGATCAACGAATCAGATGATAGAACGATGCAGATGATTGGCAAATTTAAAACCGGATTGGTTGCACAGGGGCAGATTAGATTCACATGGCAACACAAAGAGGCTGAAATCTTATTGGATGAAAAAAAAAAAAAGGTTACGTCCACATTCGCGTACCTCAAGCAAGGCAGCCAAGAGAAATGTTTCAAAATGAAAAGAATGAATCGCCGGATGGAAATAAATGAATACAAATTAATGGAAGCAATATCAGAATTTAGTTTGCAGGAAGGCCATAGAGCAAAGAGTCTAATTTCGGACCCTCACAACTACCTCACAATAACTGCTAACCACCATTGTTGACCGTTTCAATCCCAGCACAAAACAGCCGGACCAGCTTCTTTTCACTTCAGCAGACTTTTTTTTCTATTCCCGCACCGACAAAAAAAAAAAACATTCGAATTTCAGAAGCCAACCTCTCAGGTTGCATAATCAGCCACGACTGGTGAACCTTTCGGAAACAGACCGAAAGGGAAGTCAAGATCAATTATTGGAGCACCTTATTAAATATTATTACATGCGCTTTTGACCAAGACGTGATATATTCCTGCAGACAGGTGCCTGACATAGTCCGCTGGTGGGGGGGGGGGGATTTTCTTTGCGTACCCTCTGGAAACGGGACGGAATTTCCATCAGTTTTTGCATGTAAGATTTGTAGCGGCAGCGCACATTTGAGCCACGGAGAGTTTACCACGTCTCTTGCAAACTCGCCAACCTTTCCTGTCAGCCAGGTACTCAAATAACTCTTAATACATTCGCTTTGCTCTACCGCTTGCCCTCATTAGGGTGGCGGATGACTTGGAGCCGGTTGCGTCACACCTCGGGTGAGCGCTGTCGTGTAATGTCATGTAATGGAGTACAAAATAGTCTGTTACCGTACTTAACCAGTGGGGCCGAGTGCCTCTGCAAGGTGGGAAATGAGACCATTTCACTCCAGTGGCCAGGAAATGATTATTCTTCAAGAGAAATAATCTATCTTTGGTCACCTATCTATGCCACGGATGTATAGTGACAGACAGAACAGTTAAATGGTCCTCCGCAAGATTCCTTTTTGGTTGGTG
>NW_017805462.1:0-16057 GCF_001891065.2 Hippocampus comes | reverse complement strand
GGATTCCATGGTAGAGTGAAGGTTTAGGTATGCGGTGCGAGAGATTGAAAATTGTATCTTATACAGTGAAACTCCTCGACAACGAAATCATTTTTGCAGCAAGAAATTTTCACAACGGGGGGGTTTTTCACTGGAGCAAATTTGATCTCACACACATGTGTGTGTGTGTGTGTGTGTGTGTGTGTGTGTGTGTGTGTGTGTGTGTTTCACACTAGGGGGTATTTTCGCCCATGTAGGTTTCGTTGTAGAGGAGTTTCACTGTATGGTCGCTTCTCGATGTTCGGTTTCCACATTTGACGTGACGCCGTCCTCTACGCACCCACTTTGCCATGATTATCTTGAAAAAGTAACTGAGTCTGTTTTGGCCTGTTGCTGATGGTGTAGTGGTACACACGCCTGACTTGTGTGCGGGCAGTGTTGGATCGGTGCGGGTGTGGGTGTGAATGGTTGTTTGTCTCTGTATGTGCCTTGGGACTGGCTGGCGACCAGTTCAGGGTGTAGTCTGCCTCCCGCCCAAAGTCAGCTGGGACAGGCTCTAGTGACACCGCAACCCTGTTCAGGATAAGCGGTGTTGAAGATGGATGGATGGATGTTTTGGCCTGACATATTTGACTGTTGATATTGTCATGGTAAGCTAACTTTTATGATGTAACTTTGTTTATAAATGCTTTGAGTAAATTGGGCGATGTCATCTTGTCACAGCCTTGTGGCGATCCATTTTTTTTTTTTCATTTCTAATTCGACGCACCGGTCGTGTTTTTGAAGCTAGATAACACTTTGTCAACAGCGCAAAGTGTGTGACGTACATTCGTATTACTCTCCTTGCTTCCATCGTTATTTTTCATGTGGTCAAAACGTGACATGGTGCTCATGTGATGTCACTCGCAGGCGGGCATGCAAATTGTGAAGGCTCAGACTGTTTCATTTTGAGCTGTAAACTTCTCCTTCCGTATGTGGTAGACACATCGATTTTATTCACATTTTTTTTCAACAAAATTCGGCGAGGCAAATCCAAACATTTTGAGGTTGGAACCTTGGCTGTGAGAAAACCCCTCCAAATGTTCACGGAAGATCCCCACTGTATCGAAAGGCGGTGCTCCAACAGTGACAAACTTCAGAACCAGCCTTAACAAATAACCCTGATGAAATCAAATATACATCCATTAAAATGATGAACGGTCTTTGGGGCTATAATGAAAAAGCTGCATGCTCGGGGGCCTGATGTGCAGCGTTACTCGGTGCACACAGAGAAGGAGATTGATTACGCAACGCGGAGTGCCACGGGGCAACTTCAATCTGGAAGCGCTTAAAGTTCGTAGCGGGCCGCACTGATGACTTCAGGGCAAATTGAAGGAGGCACGATCTGACAAAAAGGAATTTTCAATTTGTTCAGTCGGATTCCTTGGGACAAATGCTTCCCATGCTGTTGTCGGAGAGCTGGCCTTTTGTCGCGCGAGACAATCTGGGACGAAAACAGCCCCGGGGAAATGATTCCCCCTTCTCCCGAACTGTGATTTGAAGTTATTCAGTTGTTGTGGCGCACCTTTGACTTCGTCAAGTTCAAACAGCAAAGGGAAATTATTCCCCTTCTCCCGAGCTCTGATCTGGAGCCGTTCAGTGTGTTGTGGCGCACTTTGACTTCTTCGAGTTCAAACAGCTCGAATAATTTCGAGCGAGGCGGCAGTTAATCCTTTCGGAACATGAAATGGACTACTGTCTTTATCGTAAGATCTCATTCCTTAGAACAACTTTTCCTAAGAATAGTGAAGAATGTTAACTCAAGCGCTTTTTTTTTTTTTTTTTAATGCATACAATAAGCTGTTTTCTGGTGAAATGCGAGACAATCTGGGACGAAAACAGCCCCGGGGAAATGATTCCCCCTTCTCCCGAACTGTGATTTGAAGTTATTCAGTTGTTGTGGCGCACCTTTGACTTCGTCAAGTTCAAACAGCAAAGGGAAATTATTCCCCTTCTCCCGAGCTCTGATCTGGAGCCGTTCAGTGTGTTGTGGCGCACTTTGACTTCTTCGAGTTCAAACAGCTCGAATAATTTCGAGCGAGGCGGCAGTTAATCCTTTCGGAACATGAAATGGACTACTGTCTTTATCGTAAGATCTCATTCCTTAGAACAACTTTTCCTAAGAATAGTGAAGAATGTTAACTCAAGCGCTTTTTTTTTTTTTTTTAATGCATACAATAAGCTGTATTCTGGTGAAATTAGCAGGTCCCGTTCATTAATCATAGCGACTGTGGGCCGCTTTGAACCATCAGGCCAGGTCATTAGAGCCAGCCTGTCTGGGGCGCGAGCGGGCGACGCGGAAACACTTTGGAGACTTCTGGTTCACCCAGACACAAGACACACTCATAATGATCGCTGTGTGTGCGTGTGTTTGTGTGCGTGTGTTTGTGTGTGTCCGCGTGTATGTGTGTTACTTTTCTTAGTGTGGGCTTAATTTAGAGAAATAACAACGAGAGCACAAAAAGGTCAAGCTGGAAGGGAGTTAGCGTATGTGTGTCATGACTAGATCACTTTTCACAATACAGTGTTCGTTCGAAGCGCAGCTACATCGCAGATTTTTCCACAGATCAGGTTTTGGGAGTTTTTACTGGGGCGCTGATTTATTCAATCGGGCGATATTTGATTTTTTTTAAAACGGATGATTTTTTTGGGGGGTGCCAATTCATGCCGATTTATGCTTTTTTTTCCTTTTTTTTTCTTGAAACACATTTACATATTACAGCATAAAACAAAAATAATGACCTGCCAACATCCCCCAGCGCCAAAAAAAAGCCGAAAATTGTTTTCTCTGATTGTAAAGTTGCGAAAGGACAAACTATTGTAAATCTCATTCTAAATCTAATTCCTGTTTTTTTGTTGTGTTAAGGGTTCGGACAGGAGTTATTTTATAAATGAAATATATATTTAATGGTCAGTTATAGTCAGAATTGGCCTTAATTAAATCCATGTCCTTCAGGCTCTGTTTTTTACAGCATGCTATGGTACCTTATGAGAAACTGGCACGTTTTTCAAGTGGAGAGTAGATTTTTTTTTTTTTTTTTTTTTTTTTTGCTACAGTTTGTATTACAAGTCCAAATTTGACTTCCAAGCAGTGCTTTAGATACAAAAATGGAGCCATAAAAGTTCTGCAACGCCCTGGCATGTGGGCAAGGAGGGCCACAGTTGTCGATGCGCCTTCAGCAGGTTACTGAACAGGTTCGGCAGCCCCACATCCCCAATACAAAATGAAACTACTCGCAAGGAGCATGGCGCAAACAGTAGCGCACGGGACAGCGGCACTTGTAGCGCCCGATGTCACTCACTCCGCCACGTCAAGGACGGTTCATTTTAAAGCGGGACGATCCGATTTGGTTGGTTTCAGTGCGATTCTGATTTCATTCGAAATTAAGCGGTTCGGAAAATGGATGGATGGATGTTCTGGAGCTATTTGAGATGGTCTGAAGCGGTTGGGTGCTACTTGTGAGGGTATGAGTCTTTCTCTCTCTCTCTCTCTCTCTCTCTCTCTCTCTCTCTCTCTCTCTCTCTCTCTCTCTCTCTCTCTCTCGGCTTTCACAAGCACCGGAAAGAGGAAATCTTTCCCTCTGATCATCTCTCCCACACGTCCAAAATGTTTTCCCATTTAAGGTGAGGATCAGCCGAGCGCTCTCTGTGTGGCTTCCTTTTAAAAGCAACTCAATCAGGCAGGAATTCGGGTTATTGGGGTCAGGGACGCGGCGAGGCTGTCTCCGTGAGACGCAGGGGAAAAGAACATCGAGGAGACGCGTTTGTCATGTCGGGAGGACGTCTTCACCTCGGCGCTCACCGGGCGGGAACGCATCCCGTTCCCTTTATCGGATCCGTCGCGCAGTTGATCCAAGTTTTGTTGACCGCATGTGTTGAACCACGAAAGATTTGTTGTCGTCGACGATAACGTGATGATATTCATGTCGTAGACAGTAAATCGATGATGACGTCACTGATATTTTTCCTGGTGACACAGACCAGTTTCACTTCAAGACACCACTGTCCCGGACAGGCTTAAAAAGTGATTATAACTCACCATTGTGTCGTTGTAATAACTGAACCCCTTGCGCATGTTTCCCTTCAACAAATTCGATCTCATTCTACGTCCACAGCAAAGCGTTCTCACGTCTCTTTTTATGTCCGCTTGTCATCCGCAAACGTTGGAAAAAAAAAAGTATATTTTGACAAAGAAGTAGAAACTACTTTCAAATGTAAAAGTCCAAAAGAATATAGTCAAGTACAAATACCTGGAAAATCTACTTCAATACGGTAACAAAGAATTTGTATTGAATTATTTCCCACCACCGGTAATTGGTGCTAACTGCATACTAGCATAACTTTCCAGTGACCCTGCAAGCTTAATCTTGTAGAAGCGGTTGCCATGTAGGAAGTTACAGCTGATGTGGAAAATCCTACAGCAGGGTCATTAGAATTCCTGAGCTTGCGTGGAGGCCTTTTTCTATCCTCGGCACTCCTTGGCACTTTTTCTCTCACTGTCATTCCTTTCACAAAAATTTTTTTTAAATATATTTTTTTAAAAAAAGAACAATGTTCTTCCTTGTTGCCAATAAGAAGTGCGGTAAGGCAGCAAGAACATCTTTTTATCCATGTCTGATGCTCCTCGAGCACAAACGAGGAGCGGTTTGTGCTTTCATACTTTATGCAGGATTCTACGGTGGCCCGCAAGGCAATTTGATTTCTGAATTGCTAATTAACGCTGGGATGGCAATTTGATGCAAAAATTGTCATCGTGTGCCAGCTTAGCTAGTGATATCCTGCTATTATATGGGTCAGTTTCGTTCAGTTGGTCTAAAAATTATCGATTTACTCAAATAATGCTTCTTTTTTTATCTATGCCAGCAAAATAAAGTGACCTGCAGAACAATTAAATTATCTTCCGTTAGATTGCAGAAGGCATAGAATTAAACTCGTGTCCACCTGTTGCCGTTAATACGACAATGAGGCCCAAATTTCATACTAAAGTCAAATTGGGAGGAGATCATCATGACTTCTTCCCCCACTACTGTACAAACTGACATCAAAGTAAGACAACGGCAACTGACCACAGAACTCTGTGACGCAGTTCGTGGACCTACTGAATGGTGATTGGATCCCACAAACTTAGACACAAACAAAAATACATAACAACGTAACAAAAATATTTATTGTCTAAAAAAAGCGCACAGACAAAGTATAAACAGAAATCGATGGTCAGAAGCAGCTCGGAAAAACAAGGCATAAACAAAAGCGCTTGCAAAAGGTAATAATAGTAAAGACGAGAATATAAGCGAAATGATAAGAGTCCACTAACATGAAAACAAAACAAGAGCAAGACAAAATAATGTCAATACTTACAAACAAGGGACGAGAGAGCAAAAACGACAGTGACGACATCGAGAACTCTAGAAAACAACACTTGAGCATGATTAGCGAGCAAAGTCAATAATCCGACAGAGACTTGACGATTCGGTAGTCCTCAAATATTCTGCTAGCTGATGAACATGGGCAGCAGGTGTGCACGCTGGAGGGAAGGCACTCCTCTGCCACCTGTCGGAGACACACAAGAGCAGACCCGCGACACTCTTTTGAGAGCTGTCATGAAAGCCTCAAAAACTTCGCGCCAGCATCAACTTCCAGGGGACAGGATTGAAGAACATGAACACAAAAGCAACGACAGAGACGAGTAATAGAAATGATCTCGGTTTCATGGACTGATAAGATAAAGATTAACCTGTACCAAAGTGATGAAAGGCTTTGCGACACAAAGGACATGCACATGATCTCAACATACAAGCGCGTCTGTGATACTCAGCGGAGGCGATTGCTTCTGCGGGACGGGCTCGCTAATCTTCATCGATGTGACACGTGGTGGCGGCGGCGGCAGCAGCAGCGAAATGACATCAGAGGTCTGCAGAAACATCTTGTTTTTAATCTGAAGATAACATCCAAAGTGAAATCTTTCATCTTCCATCAAGATAATGTATCAAAACAAACAACCATGTGTTCAATGGGGGGCGAGAAGTGGAAGGTTTTTCTCCAAACACCAGACCTAAATACTATTGGGCCCACAAACAAGCATTTACACTCGTATACATACCTGAGGACAATTTAGAAACTTCAATTAACCTAACATGCATATTTTTGGAATATGGGAGGAAAACGGTGTACCCACAGAAACAGCATTCTATAAAATTCAACAGTAATGACGTCAATAAAAAGAATGTAAAGAATTCAACGGTTTCGCCCTTTTGTTAGCTTCAATTCAATGAGCATTGTGCTGCTCCTTCTGGTGTGCGCACCGCGGCCACCTGGCGGGGCAGTAAAATTCAGACACACGGATCAAAACTCCCTCCAGTATCCTGAAAGAATTGTCATCATTGTTGAGGATAAAGAATACATGCCTGCAAATTACATTGGTTGCTCCATGTGTTCCAATATTTGTTGATTAAAAGCATCACATGCCACATGGAGTGCATGTGTGTTGAAAACCCCCCTGACTAAAGCTTTTGGTGCCCCCCCAGTAAAACTGGTCTAGTAGCACCACTGTAAGCAACCACTATTCCTGGAAATAACACCTGAAATGGTGATCGATCTCACTGTTTCAATACAAAATGGACAGACTTTTTAAAACCACGATTTTGGAACACTTAATATACACTTGAATTTTCCAACTGAAACACTGTTCACATTCGAAAGAAAATCATCACAATTTCCACAACCTCGAACATTTTTTTTTTCTCTATCTCCAAAAAGTCACCCAGTTTGCAGCTCCAGGTGCCAGGTGTATTTTACAGCACTTCCCCTCCTCCCCAAAAAGTAAAATAAATTAAAAAATCCTGTCAGCGCACCTTTTGGCAACATGAAGCTCCATGTGTGAAAGCTGCCCCACTTCAAACGCGTTGTTCTCTTCATTCATGGCCACGATAGAACCATTAGACATTTTTGCTCTCTAGCTGGAGCTCTTTGGTGGGGAGGGAAGGCAAGCAGGAAACCAGTAATCACTTACTCAGATTCCTCATCAGGCACCCAATATGTTTTCCCTAATTGGAACTTCTAATTAAGTCCAGGTTGTATTGTCTGACTTGAGGCCAAGCTTCAAATGTGTTCTGGCCCTCTTAAATCTGCCACTAGTTAACTAGAAGTATTCACAAGCCAGTAATCACGTAGATAATCACCGCAGCGTGACATAAAATGCATCTTAAAACACTCTCATAAATATTTTGGATGACTCCACGGAGAAATATAAGGCCTTCCTCAGCTCTGCGGAGTGTCGAATACTCTTAAAGTTTTTGTTTTACGGCACGCAATTTCGGGTTCGCTGTTTTGAAAATCTGCTGTTCGCAAGCGCCACTAAGTGAGCCAGATGTTTTCCCTGAGCCGAAAAAACAGAATTTAAAAAAAAAAAAAAAAAGGAGAGTAAGTCCAGCAGGTGGTCAGAAACAACTGGAAATAAATCCCTGGATGCATGAATGAGCAGCTGACGTTAGCCATGTCACTGAGCTGCTCCCAAGCGCGACAATAAATCTTTTTTCGTACAGCTTTCAATGCGCAGACCTCCGCCGAGGCCGAGCAACAATACGGTGCGACTCTGAGGTCAAACACGACCCGCAGTGGGACGCTAGTCCAGCATTTCTTACGATGACAAATGACAAAGACGAAATGCGGAGTTTCCCCCTGACCGTTTTTTTTTTGCCAAGGCATGTATTTTACATTACAAAAGTGTCACGGCACACCACACACACACACACACACACACACACACACACACACACACACACACACACACACAGAATCTCACCTGCATTTAAAACAGCTAAAGAAAGGCCCCGCTAGCTTGATGCTAACACTAATTAGCATCTACGTTTGTGGCGCTTTAACCTTTTCAATAAAACACTGTAACCAGATGGTTCAGCGACAACGTGCGGATAGACAATATCACAGTACTCACTGTCATATCGTCGCTGTTCTGCGAATCACATTTTTGTCATTTTCGAAAATGTTTACATTAATAGGGTGTCCATGTTTCTTCTCTTTCTCCTTCCATAGAACGACAAACATTATTACCGAACTGATGAACTCAGCAAGTATTTAAGATATGAATCGCACTAGGCACGACATCCCCCTCTGCAATGTGACTGACCGCTGCAAACGAACTGCCGAGAAAACAAGTTAGATTCATAATAACCCCCGTCTGTCTATTTAATTATGTCATTACTGTATGATTATTTACACCAGTGCAATCTTATGGAGCGCTGTTTTTCCTGATTAAAATACACATGACAAGAATTTTTGTTTTTTGGGAGGAAGAGCTGGAACACAGGGAAGTGTGCAACTGCCAATGTGGAGTACACATTTTTGGCTATGTCGCACGAATGTACTGCAAAGTCCTTTGAACGTGATGATAAAGTTGTTCAAATGTATTGCTTAATGTAGGCTAAATGTTACAAATTTAGCATTTTTTTCCCATAATGACTTGGGGTACTGACTTGCACATGTGCAATTGTACGTAATGTGAATTACGGGGAAAATGTAAATTTTTAGCAGTAAGCCTACCTGTGACCAAATACGTCCGAACGACTTTACCAGCCATAGCCGATACTTTATTAATATGTTCCAACAAATTTACAGTTTGAGTAAACGACATAGCCCGGTCAAAATGTTTTACTCCACCATTGGAAGTTCCACGCTTCCATAGGAACGGATTAATGGCATGTCCATTCCTTTCAATGGGGAAAGATGCTTTGTGATATGCTGTGGTGAGATGAGCTGTTTTGAGGCACCGCTCTACTTGAAAAACGTTCAAAAATAGATTTTTTGTTCATATCCAAATGTTTAACTTGGCTGAGGTAACATGCGGGACTTGACTATACTGTCGCCCGATTGCGAGTTTTTCAGCCTTTGCAAAAGACACTGGCCTCAAACGCCGTCAGGTCCACTTTGGAGCCACTTGCAGCCCCTACGGCTTGTGACACATTATTCCTCACAGCTCAGCACAATTTCCCTCCACATATGTTGCCTCCCACCCAATTTGACCCCCCCGGCCTTTACTTTCCCCGAAAGAATGAGATGTTGTTAGCGGCTTAATAAAACCTCCAGGTGGGAAACGTGCAGAGTTGGGAGTGGGACCTGGGGGGTTCACACACAAAGATACCCTCCACTCCTTACCATCCTCCTCCAGGTTCGCTGGTGTCCGCACCTCTGATTACCATGAGCCCCCCCCCCCCACCTCGACCCCGGTGTGTGAGAGAAATTGGCAAAGACACAACGTGTGTGCATGTGAGGCGAGCGGGGGTGCACATGTCCATCTGCATGGGACCTGCTATCTGTTTCTCATTTTGGCACAGCCCTCTGTGGTTTTCGAGCAGTGACAGAACTCCGAGTAGAAAGTGGCACTAACGAGCAATTACATCCCGTCTGCCCATTCGGGATTATGGGATTACAGTCTGAGTGGCCTTCCGTCTGCACTCGCAATTTGACATTCCCTTTGCTACCCCGATTTAACTTTTATCTCTCCTCTCATTCAAAGCTGCAATTAGCTTTTTTTCATTCCTGCTTCCCCTGGACAATAACCTACCGTAGTCTCTCATTTTAATTCCCTTTATCATACGATTACCTCCAACGCAATTATTATCTTCCCATTCGTAATAGTGAATTTTGCGTCGACGAATAATATATTCACTATGGAATGTGCAGTCCTGGCGAGTAAAGGATGTGAAAGACTTCTTTCGATTGTCTTTTTTTTTTTTTCTTCAAAGGTACATCAAGCAGGATTATGGAAAGAAAAAAACCCTGCCAATTTAAGTAGCGTGCTGACCAGGCGGGGAAACAACTATTCTCTAGGTTGAATTCTTATCATACGATTACCTCCCACACAATTACTGTACACTATTATCTTTTTTTTTCCTGCAGAGTAAATCTATGAACTTTGTGTGTATGCATATTAATTGAATATGAAATGTCCAGTACTATATAAAGTTTTAGGCCTATTCCAGTTTCGTTTAAAGTCTCTCATAAGTGGAAAAAAAATGCAACTTTGTCTCACATCTTTCTTATGCCAACACATGCCTTATATCTGCTTAAAGCCTCTGGTGGCTGGAATACATCCTAACGCGTCATGTCAGGGCTGTTCCACGCCAAGACAACAGGCGCTAGCCTCCGGCTAGCTCACAAGCTAGCTCACAACATAACAGGTTGCGGAGGCTCCTTTTCACTGGTGTAATGGGCGGCGGGCTCATCTGCAGCGTCACCTCCTCGTCTCTGGGATTTAAATAAAGACACAGAACTGTAAATTGGACCATCCAGAGAAGATGGGAAGATGTATTTTTGGAGTGTAGACATAGCTAGCTAGCTAACTGTATGCTGTAGTGGAAGAAATGAGCTGAGTACAGTTCACCCCCTCCCACCGTAGGTCCTAGGTTCACGGTCCGATATTTTGCAGATTTCTTTTTTTTGTCCAGTTTATAACTGGACGCTGAGTACAGTTCACCCCCTCCCACCGTAGGTCCTGGGTTGACGGTCCGATATTTTGCAGATTTCTTTTTATTGTCCAGTTATAACTGTTTATTTTGGGTGTGATTCCACAGTCAGCCACTAGATGATGGCATGCTATTGCGTTTAACGCTCTGTCAATTTGGAAGTAGAAGAGTGACAACAAGATCAAGATCATTTTTGCGGATAACGCCACTAGATGATGGCATGCTATTGCGTTTAACGCTGTGTCAATTTGGAAGTAGAAGAGTGACAAGAAGAAGTATTTCAAGATCATTTTTGCGGATAAGAAAGAGATTAATGAATGTCTCAAGTGTGTTTAAAGATCTTCCGAATCAAATGATATAAATGCTCTAAATGCAAACCTGTGGAGTTTTTAAATAGGCTACAGTATATTCATATCGCAAACTCAAGTTTTACAACCACTGGTTTAATCAACTGATACAGGTAATCATTCATAAATCTTGAAATAAATAAGGTCTAATTTGAGGCACTTGGCATGGCATCATGATCGCATCTAAACTGACCCCCCCCCCCCAAAAAAAAAAACACAATGCATCTATTCTCCAGTGCGCAAAGCTGTTAAGCATACACTCACATTGTGCATTTTTAGGGACCCCACCGCCACGGATCGTTGGGTGTCTGGTAGTGATCAGGCAGCTCTCCCGGTGTTCTGCCTCTCCCACATCTCCTCTTACACCACAGGTGTGTTTTATTGAGCCAGCAGTGATTTACTGTACTGTTGCAATCAGGCACCATGTTAGTGACAGGTTAACCCTGGAGGTCATTTTGCGTGCGTGCACGCGCACGCTGCACAGAGCGTTATTTTGTCCCTAATAGAGGGTCATTATGAGAGAAGGTTGCTGAAACAAGAGAGATGCTGGTGCTGTTTTTTTTTTTTTTTTTTTAAAACAAGGTGAGAGGTTTATAGAGAGTGTCGGCAAGCAGCCAGCTCCAAGCATGTAACAGTATACAGTAGGCACCCACATCCTTAATCACAAACACATTTAGTTAACCTCTCATCCATTGCAAATACAGCTGGTAGAAATTGCATTCATGATTATGACAACCAAATTATTTCGGAGTAACGTTTTAATGTTATTGACAAACTATTGAGACTGGACACACGAACGGAAAGGGAAAGGCTTTCATAGAAGAAACAGGCTTTGACATTTTCGACAATATAAGCATAGGTAGCTAGCCAATTGCAGTAATGGGAAGAATTTGAAAGAATGACAAATTTTGTTTAAAGAGGATACAAAGTTGGACACCTGCTATCGGTATTCAATGACATACTGTCCAATGAGAAGCATTTAATTCATTTTTAAGAGTGATCTGCATTCCCCATTTGCATACTGGCATTATCACGATACTTGATACACGGCATGATATCTGTTATATATGCATCCTGAACGACGTTATCTATCTATCTATCATCTATCTATCTATTAGCAAGATATAAAAAGCCCAAACTCATTTCAAAAACGAACTAAAAGGAACCATTTTTTAAAATCTAAAATTAAAACTAACTCACACATTCTAAAACGAATTCAAACTAATAATTGAAAAAAACACCCAAACAAATTAAGACGAAATAAAAGCGATCTGTGCTAACTCTGCTAAAGCTAACTCTGATGGAAAGTCCAAAACTATTCTCACCCTTGGTGGATACAACTACCTAATAAAAGTGTACATCTCAACTAGTGCGGTTGCAGAGTTATCGCCGTATGTTAAAGTTGGCCCGTGTAGTGTGCTGAAATGTCTTAGTAGTGATGACAGAACGCATAGTCGTGCGTAGACCTTAAGCTGGATATGAAGGATATTGAATAAACGCTCAAACGGCTTTCCATCCTCTCTCCTCACCCCCCTCAACGCATCCCTGAAAAGGCTGCAGGCGTGGGACTGTAAACAGCTCCAGAGTGCCAGGGTGAAATGAACCAGCAGACGGGCCCCCGTAGACTCGCAGCGCACTCATCTAAAAAGAGGCTAAGCACTCCCAGCTGTGGCATTAGGAACTCTGAATGGGACTCTCCTCGCAAATGAACGCCTGCGCGCCACTGACCCCTCAACCGTCCCACCTAACACCGCTGTCAGTTTTTAACCCTTACATACTGTTTGGGCCCAATTAGCAATACAAATCCCATAACATGTTCACCTTTGACCTTGGCATTTGAGGACTATTTTATACAGTGACTCAAAACAGACAAAAACCCTTTTCATGAACCCTGTAACCTGATAACATGGTAAGCTGTCCACTGAAGTAACCGCTGTCCCTGAAAGGGTTAAATGTCATTCTTTCAAGAATCCAAGTCATATATCTTTCTATTTATGTGACCGTGGCGTTGGTGATGACCAGGGAGTTTAAAACAGTCCCGAGAACTGTCTGTGTTTCCACCACATTTGCAGAAACATACACTTGAAGGGTCATAAATGGGACTCTCGGAACACTAAAAGCGTCCAAGCCGTCCATATGTTTATTTTTACAGGGCAGCGGGATGGTGTCCACGGGGGAATTTGAAACGGTCCCAAGAACTGGTTTTTGTTCCCATCGTATTTGCGCAGGTTCCCACAGAAACATGCACCTGTTGCTCTTTGAAGTGTCACAGGGGGGAATCTTGAAACAGTCAAACAGCACAAGAAGAGCACTGGGACCAAAGTCATACGGAGGGCGGACCTGCAGAATCAACTACCAGCCATGTAGAAATATAACCGTCAACAAAGAATCAATTTGTTGGACCAAGAGATGTAACACGGGGGTCATAAACTCACGATGGGTTTTTGGCAGAAAAAAAAAAATTACCGATTAATCGGCTGATTAATTAAAAAATAAATAAAATACACATGAAAAAGGAAGTGGATGTAAGGGTTAAGTTGGAGACGTTAGACAGAGGATAGTGCGGATAGTTTGGTTTCGGGATGCAGCCGTGGTGTGTTCGCTGTCTTTCCGTGTGAATTATGTCCGCCATGTTCCTCAACGTTTTATCGTTGTCCTTGGGCCGAACCCTCCGCGTTGTGAGGAAGAAATACCACACAGGATTGAAATAATACAATAATGACAAAAGAGGACGTTCGCTGCTCTCGGACTGCTTGTGATTGGGATATAAGTACTACTGGTACACTTTTTATCAGTGAAATCAGCGAACACAATGAAGGATACTTTATTTTAGTCGCGCCGCGGGGCCAAAGTTGTACTCAGTGGCTTTGAGATGTTCGAAGTGGTTTTCATTTAGCACCTTTGGGAGTAAAGTGATCTTTTCATCACGGCACTTCCAGAACCAAATGTGAAAAAAAACCAATTTTTGATGAGTTGGGTCTGACAGCTGTTTTTTTTTTTTTCTGACCAACTTTTGGGTGCGGGATCCAAAATGGATCTCATTTTTCAGGTCAAGTATTGGAGCTATATGATCCCCATGTTCTCTAAAAATCATCAATAAATGCTTTTGTATGTGAATAAAACACGGAGATGGCATAGTTAGAACCGTTGAAAACTAAAAAAAAAAAAAAAGAGCATGAAATGACATAGAACTTAACTATGGCATGCTCACAATTAAGAGAAAAGCCGACACGGATTGCTCTTCATTCCTACTATGCGAGCTTTCTGTTTGCAGATGTTGCAGATGTATTGGGAGCTGCACACACCTCTCACCAAGTTGCCACGTAGCTCAATATGACTCCAACTGTCGTAAGATGTCAAGTCTTAATACAATGAATCAGTGGAATTTTGCTCATCTGGTAAACTGCAAAACTGATTTTTGAAATACGCATTCCAATTTTAGTTTTAATCAGCATATAAACTTAACAGATATTTTTTTTTTCAAAATTGTTCTCCAGTGTTCTTATATGAAAATCATTTTCGTCATCATCATCATGGACTGTTTGGAGCTCCGTAGGATTGCATTAAAAAGAGTTGCGATTGAGTTGTCAACCTCTGGCCTTGACCCTAACACCAATAGTGTCACGTGCAAGACAGATGAGGGAGCTGGACCTATGCCGACACCTGATGCGCTGACCTCCTTTGACCTTTGGGAGTGAAGGGGTGGGGGGTGGGGGGGGACAAAGGAACCCAATGACCTCATGTTACGGGGACGGGCGGAGGGCCCGATCCTACGCGCCGCACGTACTATATATAAACATCTGCATCCGTGACACCTCTTATCACCTGTCCTGCATGTCTGGGGCTTTTCGACCGGGACCTCCATGAAGCGATCTCGTCTCGGGGAATAACTGGCGAAGAATGCTTTTGACAAGTATATCGCAGATGTTGCCTTTTGTTTGGGACTGTTTGCATGGATGTATGAAGCGACAAGCCAACACTAGCTGGAAGCAAACAGTGGTTCTTGAAGGAGTAACAAAGACGGTGTCCTCGGGCATGCAGGACCTGATTTATTTGACACGTTTCTTTTTTCAAGAGGGCTTTGTTTTTTGTTTTTTTTTTCTTACAGTATCTGAAGCATTGTGTGAATATAAAATCATCATATTGCCCGCATGTTTTGCTTTTAGTTTATGTTACCGTTTTCAAAGGAGGAGAAAAAGTTGACAAAGTGAAGCCTTGTTCTCACATTCCTCCCTACCTCTTTTTTCTTATTGCATCCAGGCGGGACTCGATGGAGGAATCGGAGGAAGCAGAGACCAGAGACGACGACCTCTGTGATGACGGCGGAGGTGAGTCGGCTATAGGTGCTTCAGTGACTGTTTTTTGTGCCAAGCCTAGGGCTGGGGAATTAAAAAAGAAAATCATAATCAGGATTATTCTGATTGGCATTCAAATCACTATTAACTCTTTCATTATTTTTTGTGCCAAGCCTAGGGCTGGGGAATTAAAAAGAAAACCATAATCAGGATTATTCTGATTGGTATTCAAATCACTATTAACTCTTTCATTACGCAAGACGTACTTGTACGGCTTTTTAAAATTAGGCCCCGCCTACCAAGGACGTACTTGGACGTCGAAGTCTTTTTTCTTTTTGCGTCACAGAGAGGAGGAGTGTCTGATGCAATCTGTGAATGAGAATAAGCCGTTTGCATTGTAAATCATGTAAAAAAGCGGCCAGTGGGTGGCAGTGGTGGCTCACATGCTTGAAATGCATGCTTTTACAAAAAGCTCTTTTTCTCAGTTTTTTCGCCCAGGAATCGCCATTTTCATGAAACTTAGCCATTGTGTAATGCCGATTTCTGAAGAATGGAAAAAGATAGAAACTATTTTTTTTTCTGCTGAAAGAAGAGAGTCCTAAGTTTATTTTGGTACGCTCCATGTTTATATAGCATTAGAACCAAATATTCTGTGGGCCTTGCAAGATCAGTCAAAATCCAGTAAAATGCTGGGATTGAGGGGGTTGCTCCAGTGAAAATGGTTCAGATTTAATGAGTTAATAAACACGAATATTCATTGGTTAAAAAAAAAACGTAGTATTCATTCAACTGCCAAAACTAGCATGAAATATAACTTAAAAGAAAATGTGTGTGTTGGGAAACCCGAATTTCCACTCATGAGACTTCCACTCATGAGTCTTCGGTCTCCTCTAGGTGCCGCTGTGGGCGCTCCTGTTTC
>NW_017805461.1:2406172-2416398 GCF_001891065.2 Hippocampus comes | reverse complement strand
CTATACAATTTTCCTCTTTAAATTTATGGGTAACTGAAACCAATCTTGTCTGATTTCCGCTGAGGCATGCAGGAAAAGCCTAGCCTGGTCACCAGTCAAATGCATACACATACAAACAACAATCCACTTTCATTCTGGGTTCGTAAGGAGTATTCTTTTAACCTGCCATATGTGTTTTTGGAGGAATTATAAAAATAATACAACCACGGGTTCACACCACGCCTTTCAAGGGACCCAAGGATAGCAGAGTGGGCGGGCTATTTAGTGTACATTTAGACGAACAAGGAGAACCTGAAGAACACTCACGCAACTGCAGTGAGAACATGGCAAACTCCACCCAGAGAGGTTTCAGTTGGAGATTCAAATCCAGGTCTTCTGACAGTGGTGCAACTAGGCAAACCACACACACACGCACGCACGCACGCACGCACACGCACACACAAAAAAATCCAAAAAAACTGTTTTTGCATTTCCTGACTTGAAGCAGCTGTAGGTTTCTTTTCTCTGATGTGCAAATGATTTATACGTATCTGCGTGTGTTTTTGTAGTCATCTTTCCAGAACATTTAACAAAAGATAAATTACAACCAAACAGTATTGACAAACACCTCTTCAATGATCAATTCAAACAATTTGGATGAATGCTGGATTCATTGTGAATCTTCAATTTTCATCATGACAAGATATTGACAGTTTATCGATATAAATTTGTTGGAACCATTTGGGGAAGGCCCATTCTCTTTGACTCTGCCCCTGCGCCAAAAGCAACATCCATCACATTATGCTTGGGGAAGGTTGTTGTCGAAGAGCAAGAGACGACTCACCTTGACCCCTCAAACAACTTTGGGACAAACGTCAACACATATTTTGAGTCACACGCTTTCTCAAGCCCAATATCAGTCACCTCTGACCTCACAAAAGCCATTATGGAGAGACCGCTATGACACATTAGCTTCTCTTTTGAATTATATTCAATGTCAAGGCCAGATTTCTATACACTACAATCGACTGAAGGAAAAGAAAAAGCAACCGAACCCAAGTTAGGACAATATGCATTATTTTGCTTCAGGACCAATATTTGATGTTTTCTTTTTTTTTTGTGTGTGTGTTAAGATTATACATGGATCACCTCATGTTATGTGGTTATAGGTATCACAGAACAAAGAGGACAACATCCATCGGTCCAAGTTCTGGACCGCTTATCCCATTCACGGTCGCAGACAGCTGGAATCAAATGCATCTGACTTTGGGCAACAGGCAGACTGCAGATTTGACTTGATGTTCGAACATGTTTGCAAAATTTGGAACATATATCGATGTGCCACAGGGTATTGACTTGCCCATGTATATAGTATACCCGTGGTGGCATGAAGGGAAATAATGCCAAACCAAAACACACACTGCAGACAAAATAAAACCAGAAAAATTATGTATAACAACTGTTTACTTTTTTAAATTTTTGAAAATATTGGTATAATGTAGGCTACAAGTCATAACCTCATGACATTATAAGAAAACGCTATTTTTGTCAACATTTAGCCTATAGTGCGTTCCAACGTACTTGCAAATACGTTCAAATATAATTGACAGTAAAAAATGTTTACTGCACGTTGGTTAGTTTCACTCTTCCGAAACAGCCAAAAACCATTTCCACATATTGTCAATGAGTGGGAATCGATCACAGTGGCTGCATGACAGTCAGTCGTGTGCAACCCTACACAATCAACAATGCGGTGGAAACCATCTGGGTAAAACCAACAACTCCAAATATGAGCTTTTCAAATACTGACAAAAAAGATGATTGAAAGGATTTCTGAGGGAAAATGACAAGATATGTGCTGAGAGTTTGGAAAGATAAAAGGTCATTCTCCTGAAGCATACAAGTCATGATTACAAATGGCTAAAGAATCAGAATGGGGAAGCATATTTCTGCTTGGAAATTATTTCAATCTACAAGTTATGACAACCAAACAAAAAACAAAACTTTTGGTCAAGAAAAACAACGACGCATTAATGATAGTGCCTACCTCTAAAGGGTCAAAAGAATCAGGAAGCTCATCAATAAAGTCACTTGGACTTTTCCTCAGAGTCTGGTCAGCAGGCAGCGTATTGTCATTGTAGGACGACACAAACTTAAAGTCACTGGTTCTGGAGCCAGTTGTCAAGTAGGCGTCATAGTTGTAGGTGCTGCGTAAAGTTCCTGTGCCGTCAACATCTGCGTAATTAGGAGGCAGATATGCGCCGGGGATGGCGACTGCTCCATCAAACAACAGTCTGGGCTTTCTCCTGCGACAAAACCTCACACCCAGGACGATGATGATGAAGGTCAGGAAGAAGGTGGACACGGACACCAGCGCGATGATCAGGTAAGAGGTCAGCTTGGAATTCTTGTCGTCATAAGAAATGTCCTTCAGTTCCGGCACCTCGGCCAAGTTATCCGAAATAAGTAAATACATGGAGCAGGTGGCAGAGAGAGGGGGCTGTCCGTTATCTTTCACGGCCACAATCAGGTTCTGTTTCATGCTGTCAGACTCCGAAATGTCCCGCTGGGTCCTGATCTCGCCACTGTGGAGACCAATGGTGAAAAGTCCCAGGTCTGTGGACTTGACAATATGATAGGACAGCCAGGCGTTCTGTCCCGAGTCGGCATCCACCGCGATCACTTTGGACACCACAGAGCCTCCATGTGCAGCTTTGGGGCCGTTCACAGACACAAAGGAGGACACCGGGGCACCATTCACTTCAGAAGGTAAAAGGGAATAAATCACGGTGCCATTCTGTCTCCAGTCGGGGTCTCGAGCATTAACAGAACATAAAGTGGAGCCAGCTTTGTTATTTTCACTCACATATGCGCTGTAGGACTGTTCCTCAAAAACAGGCGGGTTGTCGTTTATGTCTGCAACAGACAAGTGAACACTTTTCGAGGAGGACAGAGGAGGTGAGCCCTCGTCAGTGGCACTGATTGTAATGTTGTACTCAGACACAAGTTCGCGGTCAAGTTGTCCAGTGGTCACTAAAGAATAATAGTTCTTAATAGAAGGAACTAATTTAAAGGGTACATTTTGTGGAATGGAGCAACGGACCTGTCCGTTCTGCTCAGAGTCTCTGTCCTGTACATTAACGAGTCCCACCTCTGTACCAGGTGACACATTTTCTGCCATTGAGTTTGACAATGATTTTAGTTGTATGACGGGGTAATTATCATTTGTGTCAATCACATCAATAATTAAAGAAGAATACGAAATTAATCCTAGGCCATCTGCAGCACTTATTTGCATTTCATGTGATGTTACTTTTTCATAATCAACAACACCAGTCACTCTCACTTCTCCAGTTTTGGGATGTAATGAAAATATATTAATATTGTCATCAGATGCATGGTCAAATGCATATGAGATTTCGCTGTTTATTCCTTCATCTGCGTCATTTGCGCTCACTATGATGACCAACGTATCAAGAGGTGAGTTTTCAGGCAGACTGGCTTTATAGACAGGCTGACTAAACACTGGAGCGTTATCATTCGCATCCAGCACAGTGACGTGGATGACGACTGTGCCGGATCTCCGAGGCGAGCCGCCATCATATGCGGTCAACAAAAGCATGATGTCCTTTTTATCTTCTCTGTCTAATTCTTTGTCTAATACCAATTCACAATACTTTCGTCCACCTGATTTAGTGTTTACATGTAATTTAAATTGATCATTTTGCTGCAAAGCGTAGCTTTGAACAGCATTTTCTCCAATGTCTCCATCATGTGCTTCTCTAAGAAGAAAACGAGCACCCTTAACTGCTGATTCTCGAATTTCTAATTTGAGCTGGTCTTCATTAAACTGCGGTAAATTATCATTGATATCCTGAACACGGATATTAACACGATGTAGCTCTAGTGGGTTTTCCAGTACAAATTCCTGTTTTAAAACACACGATGCCTTTTTACCGCAAAGTCCCTCTCTGTCGATCCTTTCCCTAACAAGCAAGTCACCCGTGTTGAGGTTGATGGCGCAGTGTTGCACGTTGTCATCCTCGGGATCAATGCGTGCTTTGCGAGCAGATAACTGGCGCAAATCAAGTCCCAAATCCTTGGCAATATTTCCAATTACAGTTCCACGTTTCATCTCCTCTGGGATAGAGTAGCTCACGTCTCCATGGATTGTGTGGAGGAAAAAGAAAAGAAAAACGAAGCCGTCGCCAAACGGCGCAAATCTTTTCTTCTCCATTGCACCACAAATAATCATAGCAATCGTCATAAAACTGCAAACTACTCTTCCAAAAAATAAACAACCAATACGATTATGATCTTTTCGGTCGTCCCTCAGCTTCCAACACCAAAGTCCCGTTCACAAGCGGCGAGACAAGCTTCACAATAAAATCGGGCTTGTGTGTCGATAAACATGGGTGGGAAATTAAGAGCTTTTGTTCCTGAGTGCATACTGACATCTAGCGTACATTCTCCGTTAGTCCATCTAGTTGTAGCTGCATTAGAATTCAGAATTGGAATCCTGGAAGTTTATGGGTGGCGGATCTTTGATTAAAGCCCACTGGAGAAAATTGAAATATTTCAGCACCATGGACAGAGATAAAGTAGCGTCTCCTCAAATCAAAATGAGCGGATACTTTCGAAGCATGTTAGCTGACAAACGTATCTAAAATCCCCTCCAAACACATTGAAGCGTGTAGATATTTTTCGCTTTGTGTAAATAACAGAAAAATAAACAACTCAAATCCTCAGCACTATATTCAATTAAATGGTTAGATGTTTCATGAGACATGGAGATGACCAACTTCCAATATAATTCAGACATGTAAAAAAATATATTGGCCTTTAATTTCCACTCATTAGGTGAGAAATGTGACCCCAAAGGATATCGTCAATAAATGTAAATATTACATGCATGGTTCGAAAGCATTACAAATCATGTCTCTCATTAAAATAAACTACATGAAAAAAAATATGTACAGATATCTCAATCGATTCATTAACTTAAGCAGATGTTGGGCATGACCATGCATACAACCTTTATCTTAATTCTGCATCATAACACAATAAACGGTGGGTTAAATTGGACATATTTTAGTTGCAAGGTTCTGAAGTGGGATGCAAATTAGATTTGACGAGAGAGGGTTTGACTGTATGAGAAGAACAAAAACATCAAGAAGAGGAAGAATGGCTTTGATTAAAAAGAAACTAGGAATAGAAGCAAGCTTCTCTTCAAATACAAATTCAAATTATGTCACACTGAATATTTCATGTGAAATTAAATTACTTGCATATGTATCATGTATTACCACAATAATTACTTTGAAAAAATATTAAATGATTCAACTTGAAACGTATCTACCTCAAGTGGGTCGAATGAATCATGAAGCTCATCCACGAAGTCACTCGGACTTTTCCTCAGAGTCTGGTCAGCAGGCAGTGTGTTGTCATTGTAGGACGAAACAAACTTAAAGTCACTGGTTCTGGAACCTGTTGTCAAGTAGGCGTCATAGTTGTAGGTGCTGCGTAAAGTTCCTGTGCCGTCAACATCTGCGTAATTAGGAGGCAGATACGCGCCGGGGATGGCAACTGCTCCATCAAACAACAGTCTGGGTTTTCTCCTGCGACAAAACCTCACACCCAGGACGATGATGATGAAGGTCAGGAAGAAGGTGGACACGGACACCAGCGCGATGATCAGGTAAGAGGTCAGTTTGGAATTCTTGTCGTCATAAGAAATGTCCTTCAGCTCTGGCACCTCGGCCAAGTTATCCGAAATAAGTAAATACATGGAGCAGGTGGCAGAGAGAGGGGGCTGTCCGTTATCTTTCACGGCCACAATCAGGTTCTGTTTCATGCTGTCAGACTCCGAAATGTCCCGCTGGGACCTGATCTCGCCACTGTGGAGACCAATGGTGAAAAGTCCCGGGTCTGTGGACTTGACAATACGATAGGACAGCCAGGCATTCTGTCCCGAGTCGGCGTCCACCGCGATCACTTTGGACACCACAGAGCCTCCGTGTGCAGCTTTGGGGACCAGCTCAGTCATGAAGGAGTTGCCCTCCGGGGAAGGGTACAAAATCTGAGGAGAGTTGTCGTTCGTATCCGATATGAACACGTTGACGCTCACGTTGCTGCTCAGTGGAGGAGAACCGTTGTCTCGGGCCATGACGTGGACTTGAAAACTCCTCAAGTGTTCGTAGTCAAACGACCTGACAGCGTGGATCACCCCCGTGTCTCCATTAACAGACACAAAGGAGGACACAGAGGCACCGTTCACCTCAGAGGGTAACAGAGAATAAATCACGGTGCCGTTCTGTCTCCAGTCGGGGTCTTGAGCACTCACAGAGCACAAAGTGGATCCAGCTTTGTTATTTTCACTCACATATGCACTGTAGGACTGTTCCTCAAACACAGGTGGGTTGTCGTTGATGTCCGCTACAGACAAGTGAACACTTTTTGAAGAGGACAGAGGAGGAGAGCCCTCGTCAATGGCACTGATTGTAACGTTGTAATCAGACACAAGTTCACGGTCAAGTTGTCCAGTGGTCACCAGAGAATAATAATTTTTAATCGAAGGAACTAATTTAAAAGGGACGTTTTGATGAATGGAGCAGCGAACCTGTCCATTCTGCTCAGAGTCGCTGTCCTGTACGTTAACGATGCCCACTTCTGTTCCAGGTGGCACATTCTCTGGTATTGGATTAGACAGTGATTTCAGTTGTATAAATGGAGCGTTGTCATTGACGTCAATTATATGAATAATTACCCTTGCCTCCGAAAAGAGTCCATAACCGTCTTTTGCCTCAACAAACACTTCAAATTTGGATCCTTCTTCAAAATCAAGAGTTCCCATTATTTGCAGTTCACCAGTTTTGTGATCGAGGGAAAAGAGATTTTGAGATTTGTCAGAAAGGCGGCTGAACTCGTATGTAACTTCTCCATTTATTCCTTCATCAGCATCTGCTGCACTCACGGTGATAACTGGGGTTTTTAAGGCTGCGTCTTCCTTCACAGAGGTTGTATAAACAGTCTGGGTAAAAACTGGGGCGTTGTCATTAGCATCAAGTACGATGACATGAATGACTACAGTCCCAGATCTCTGAGGAGAACCACATCCAGTGCCGTTAGCAATAATTTCATTTCCTGCTGCTCTTCTCTGTCCAATTCCTTATCTAAAATTAGCTCGCCGTATTTACTGCCATCATTTGTCGTCTGAATGTGAAACACAAAATTGCCATTTTCTTGCAAAATGTAACTTTGAACAGAATTTGTACCTACATCTGGATCTTGTGCTGCATTAATGCGATATTTGGCTCCTTTATCAGCGGACTCACGTATTTCCAGCTTTATAATATCCTTTGGGAAAACGGGAGCATTATCATTCACATCCTGAACTTGCAAAGACAGCCGGTGCAATTCCAAAGGATTTTCCAGCAGCAGGTCGAATTTCAGAACACACGAAGGCTTTTCCCCGCAATGCTCCTCGCGGTCAATTCTGTCAGCAACCATTAAATCTCCCGTCCGGAGGTTTATGCCGCAATACTGTTTGTTGTTCTTTTCCATATCAACACGAGCTTTGCGAGTAGACAGTTTGCCCACCTCCAATCCGAGATCCTTGGCAATGTTTCCAATCACAGCTCCGCGTTTCAGCTCCTCTTGAACAGAATAGCTGAGGTCTCCGTGTGCATATTCGACCAGAACAAAGAAAAAGGCAAAACTCCGGAATCGGACGATGTGCCGTAAATGCGTCATTCTTTCACAGCAATGCAGACACGACAGCACTGTAGTTTTATCGATGAAAAGTTTAGATACCCCACACAAGCGGTTTTGTGTTTCTGCTCCGAGGTTATGTCGACAAAGCGCGTCGATGTTGTCAATTTCAGCAACGGATGATGAGCAAATCAGTCCAAGGCTCGAAAACCTGAGTATATACTGACCCCTTGTGTACAAATGCAATGAACGCTTTGAAAGGAGCCAATAAAAATCGCTTCCCGTTGAAAATGTATTTATATTTTTCTAATGTAAAAACGTTGTTCGAGGGAAGCAGATCAGCTATTTTCCCCTCTGTAAATTTGTTCCACATACTGCATGAAGGGATTCATAAACAATGTTTTCTAATTGAGACAGGCAGACTATTCACCAAAATTAACTTTGCACCATTTTCTCAGGGATGTACATTTCCTTATGGCAGTGTGTCAATTTTTGACTGACGTGGAAGAATCACAGTGAGTTTAACTGTGGCACTTTGGCCCAAATTGTCACTGGGACAGGCACAGACTGGCCTAAACCACATGGTTCATATGGTGCACAAAAAGAGCAGAGGACATGGTCAAATTGTGCTTTGATGATGTCACCATATCCGCACCTTGAGGCACAACGAAATCCAAATCCTATTTTGAGAATGACAACATAAAAAACAAAACGAAAGTTCTCAATGAAAGGCCAAGCGTACCAGAGCTGACATTTCAGTGATGTTATCACAGAAGTACGAATTACTGTGATCCTCTCTTTCAAGCAAACTGAAAGTGTCCTCAAATATCGCAACTCCTTGAACACAACATTGAATGAAACTCATCAGCACTCTTTAAGGAACGGAAGAAGCAAAGGACACAAATTGTTCTAGGAAAAACACAACAACATCCATGTCAAAAGGGCTGTCCTGACGGTTCAAACACGAGGATTTTTTTTTTTTAGTGTTTTCGTATGCTAGGACAACAACTTGTTGATGAAAGCCTCATAATCATGGGTAGGAGCAGTGTAGCAATGTAAAACAACATATGTCTGTCATCTAACATCTGTATACTCATAATACCCAAATGATACTACAATATCTGCGTCCCAAACCAAGTGCCATTTATGAATTACAATTCCCCTGGATGTACGTGAAGGTGTCATTCACTCAGCCAAAAAAAAGCAGTGTCGGTCACGTTCAGCATATTGATTGAGAGGTGAGTTTTGGATGAGATCCCGCCCAACTACTTCCTCTTTCATTCGAGCCAACAGCGTGAGTGAGGCGTGCAGTGGTCGGTAAAAGCAGAAACTTTTTGTGGGGTGAGTTACTGTCAGTGTTGAGCGTTCATAGTCCAAACGTGAACAGTGCACAGAATTTGGACATAAACCCCTGAGAATTTTTTTTTTCAACGCGATGAGTTATGCTATGAGACAAAGTGATGTAGTTGCTATTGCTATTATGAGGTTAAAAAGTTCTTAATGAGGAAGAAAACATTTACAAATGCCAAATGAAAGACAGGAATCATGTCTAAAGTGCTGTGAAAGAATTTCTTTCCGGTTGAGTTGATGAAGATGGAGAGGTTAATTTTTAGTGCATCTCGAAATCATAGCAGGAGGCCGACAATGTAAGAGGAGTATCGGAGCACGTCAGAATTTTAATCTCTTTCGTCAAACGTGGCTTCATGCAAATGAAATGTTTCTTGCTCGGTTTTGTTTGCACTTTATATCAGTTCAACTGTGATTAACTGCGTGTGATACTTTTGTGTAACGCCTGCTTTAGGAACAGTTACTCCTGAAATGAAGATTGTATTCATAGTTCAATGTGTTAATAAGCGCACTTTAAAGTTGACAGTTTTTTTACATTTGAATATCAAACATTGTACAACAAACTCAATAACAATTTGAACTGAATACTGTAGGCTTCAGACTTTTTTTTTTGTTTGTTTGCCACTGAACCCTTTCCTAATTTGTTATTTAACAGTGAGGAACCTTTTCTTTCAGTCATTCTTTTGTGGGGAAAATCTGAGTATCAATCCATGAAGCCATATCATTGCAAATGGTCAGCTAAACCAAGATCCTTGGAAACATTGGTTGTGGCAGGATGAAGAATCACACACATCCTTCTGAATGAACTCATGCAGAAAAGTGCATTTGCTCAAAACAATTCCTTTTGAAATTTTATGTGCAGTATAATTTGGATTGAGTCATGTACTGGAAACACAGTTTGCTCTTTTCCTATGTTTTAGTGCAGTGGTAATGTTCAAAATGTTGAAGTCATTGTGGCTTATATAGTCAGTATTATTATATTTTAAACAAAACCTCATCTTCTCAAATGAACATTCAGACTGTACTGTACTTCAATGTTCATCAAGGTCCTGCTTGGAGAACTAGATGTTTTTTTAGGTGGAACTTGGTGTAAAAACTGTGAGAACTTTGGAGCTACAAGTCTCAAAGTGACAGGCTGATTTTGTTTTTCTGACAACTTAGTTTTCTTCCTGCTAAAATAATATGAGCGA
>NW_017805461.1:2397833-2405468 GCF_001891065.2 Hippocampus comes | reverse complement strand
CTCGTTCATGAAGGAGTTGCCCTCCGGGGCGGGGTACAAAATCTGAGGAGAGTTGTCGTTTACGTCCGATATGAACACGCTGACACTCACGTTGCTGCTCAGTGGAGGAGAACCGTTGTCTCGGGCCATGACGTGGACTTGAAAACTCCGCAAGTGTTCGTAATCAAACGACCTGACAGCGTGGATCACCCCCGTGTCTCCGTTCACAGACACATAGGAGGACACCGGGGCACCGCTCACTTCAGAAGGTAAAAGAGAATAAACCACAGTGCCGTTCTGTCTCCAGTCGGGGTCTCGAGCACTAACGGAGCATAACGTGGAGCCAGCTTTGTTGTTTTCACTCACATATGCGCTGTAGGATTGTTCCTCAAACACAGGTGGATTGTCATTGATGTCTGCTACAGACAAGTGAACACTTTTTGAAGAGGACAGGGGAGGGGAGCCCTCATCAATGGCACTGATTGTAATGTTGTAATCAGGCACTCTTTCACGGTCAAGTTGTTCCATTGTCACCAGAGAATAATAGTTTTTAATAGAAGGAACTAACTTAAAGGGGACATTTTCCTGTATGGAGCAGTGGACCTGCCCATTCTCCTCTGAATCGCTGTCCTGCACATTAACAATGCCCACCTCTGTACCAGGTGACACATTCTCCAATATTAGGTTGGACAGTGACTTTACATTGATCACAGGGGCATTGTCATTGACATCAATTATATTAATTATTACTTTTGCCTCAGAAGAAAGTCCATAACCGTCTTTGGCTTCAACCAACACGTCATGGTTTGATGCTTCTTCATAATCTATCTCACCTACCACAAGAATTTCTCCAGTTTTCTCATTAATGGAGAACATATTTTTTGCTTTCTCAGAAAGCCTGCTGAACTCGTATGTAACTTCTCCATTTATTCCTTCATCAGCATCTGCTGCACTCACGGTGATAACTGGGGTTTTTAAGGCTGCGTCTTCCTTCACAGAGGTTGTATAAACAGTCTGGGTAAAAACTGGGGCGTTGTCATTAGCATCAAGTACGATGACATGAATGACTACAGTCCCAGATCTCTGAGGAGAACCACATCCAGTGCCGTTAGCAATAATTTCATTTCCTGCTGCTCTTCTCTGTCCAAATCTTTATCTAAAATCAGCTCGCCGTATTTACTGCCGGCATTTGTCGTTTGAATGCGAAACACAAAATTGCCATTTTCTTGCAGAATGTAGCTTTGGACAGAATTTGTTCCTATATCCGAATCATGCGCCGCATTAATGCGATATTTGGCTCCTTTATCAGCGGACTCACTTATTTCCAGCTTTATCATATTCTTGGGGAAAACGGGAGCATTATCATTCACATCCTGAACTTGCAAAGACAGCCGGTGCAATTCCAAAGGATTTTCCAGCAGCAGGTCGAATTTCAGAACACACGAAGGCTTCCCCGCAATGCTCCTCGCGGTCAATTCTGTCAGCAACCATTAAATCTCCCGTCCGGAGGTTTATGCCGCAATACTGTTTGTTGTTCTTTTCCATATCAACACGAGCTTTGCGAGCAGACAATTTGCCCACCTCCAATCCAAGATCCTTGGCAATATTTCCAATCATAGCTCCGCGTTTCAGCTCCTCTTGAGTCGAGTAGCTGAGGTCTCCGTGTGCATATCCGACAAGAACAAAGAAAAAGGCAAAGCTGCGGCATCGGACGGCGTGCCGCAAATGCGCCATTCTCTGACACAAACACAAAATACGGCAAAAGAATCAGAAGCTCGTTCGATCGATCTTGTATTTTCCCCTTTGTCTTCTGCTGTCCACGCTCCGAAAAAGACGAGAGTCCAGTTGTGTGCGCCGTGCAACACACACCGAACATTACTGTAAGAATCTTCTGCTGGTCTATGGTGACACCGCGTGTTCAGTTAAAATACTGCCATTGTAAGGTACTACGCCGGATTCATATCCTCTTTTTATACGTCAAGCATACCACGTGCGGACGTATTTGCTACAGTGCTTGCCTTTTCCTGTCACTGTCGAAATAATGACATACAATTGCCTGTCAAGCATTGAAAAAATTGGACGAAGAAAGCACCAATTGAAAGTAACATTCCAAAGTCGTTTTTGTTGTTTCCAGCGTGGTTGTATTGGTTGTTTAAAGTGTCTCCATGTTCCATAAATATGGAGAAGCCGATCAAATAATTACAGTAAATGAAAGGTTGATGTGAAATGTTCAGGAAAGTGCTTTGGTACAGCTGCAGTTGTTGTGAAAGCGATACAAAAACCAAAATGTATTGTGTTACATAGAACATTTAGATATAAGCGGAACTGGCTCTGAAAATACACCCCAAAAGCTCAGCACGATTCAGGACCAAGGTCAGAGGTGCGAGTGAAACAACACTCCTCCACTCTTTGTCACGACACAGAAAATGAAGCAAGAGCAGTTTGCCCAGCTTCTCCGTCAGCAAAAACAGAAGAAAGCATATGTTGAAAACAACTAAATATGCATTTTTAACAAGCAGAAAGGAGACACAAAATGACGGCACTTGTTATTCACGTTTGTTGAACTTCAAATTGTTTGTCTTGTCATGAATATACTGTAGCATACTTTCTGTCAATGATCGTGGAATGGCTGGGACCAATCAAGTGAATTCAATATGCTTTCAAAAAAGGAGAGCATCCACAAAGAGAAAGATCTATCTTGACCTTCCTCGTCAATAACACACCCCCCTCAAAAAAAAAAATAAATACTATATATTGTCCACAACCACACAATAGGTACACTGAAAAAAATGTGTCTTGAATTAATTCATTTTTATTTTCTCAAGTGGATGCACAATATAGAATCATCGGGATTTAGGGACATTTTTTAAAGTAGATTTATAGTCGACTTAAAAAAATGCATCCAGATGAGTTTATTTCTTGCAACCACGATAGAAATAAAATTGAGGAAATTCAACACATCATTTTCAGTGTATGAACAATACCACCCCCACCCCCCAAAAAAAATGCTGTAAACAAAAGCCTGATGCCTCCTACATCATAGAGAAGCAAATTCAGGAAAATTGCAAGAATGTGTACCAAACCAAGGTTAAAGGTCATCCATTCCTTCCTCAGTAAATACGGTTCACCGAACTTCCCCACATAGGATTATCAGTATTGAAATATCAAAGTGAAAATTATTTCAAATAAGTGTGGTGAAGTTGGGGTGAAAAAAAACCCACAAAGACATTAAAATTTGGATGATGCGGTCCTACCTCCAAGGGGTCAAATGAATCATGAAGCTCATCAACAAAGTCACTTGGACTTTTCCTCAAAGTCTGGTCAGCAGGCAGCGTGTTGTCATTGTAAGACGACACAAACTTAAAGTCACTGGTTCTGGAGCCTGTTGTCAAGTAGGCGTCATAGTTGTAGGTGCTGCGTAAAGTTCCTGTGCCATCTACATCTGCGTAATTAGGAGGCAGATAAGCGCCCGGAATGGCAACTGCTCCATCAAACAACAGTCTGGGCTTTCTCCTGCGACAAAACCTCACACCCAGGACGATGATGATGAAGGTCAGGAAGAAGGTGGACACGGACACCAGAGCGATGATCAGGTAAGAGGTCAGCTTGGAATTCTTGTCGTCATAAGAAATGTCCTTCAGTTCCGGCACCTCGGCCAAGTTATCCGAAATAAGTAAATACATGGAGCAGGTGGCAGAGAGAGGGGGCTGTCCGTTATCTTTCACGGCCACAATCAGGTTCTGTTTCATGCTGTCAGACTCCAAAATGTCCCGCTGGGTCCTGATCTCGCCACTGTGGAGACCAATGGTGAAGAGTCCTGGGTCTGTGGACTTGACAATATGATAGGACAGCCAGGCGTTCTGTCCCGAGTCTGCGTCCACCGCGATCACTTTGTTCTGTCTCCAGTCGGGGTCTCGGGCACTAACAGAGCATAAAGTGGAGCCAGCTTTGTTATTTTCGCTCACATATGCGCTGTAGGACTGTTCTTCAAACACAGGTGGGTTGTCGTTGATGTCTGCTACTGACAAGTGAACATTTTTCGAGGAGGACAGAGGAGGTGAGCCCTCGTCAGTGGCACTGATTGTAATGTTGTAATCAGGCACGAGTTCACGGTCCAGCTGTCCAGTCGTCACCAGAGAATAATAGTTTTTAATGGAAGCGACTAATTTAAACGGGACGTTTTGCTGTATGGAGCAGCGGACCTGCCCATTCTCCTCTGAATCGCTGTCCTGCACATTAATAATGCCCACCTCTGTACCAGGTGACACATTCTCCGATATTAGGTTGGACAGTGACTTTACATTGATCACAGGGGCATTGTCATTGACATCAGTAATATGAATAATTATCTCGGCCTTAGAAGATAGTCCATAACCGTCTTTGGCTTCAACAAAAACTTCATGTTTTGATCCATCTTCATAATCTATCTCACCTCCTACAACAATTTCTCCAGTTTTCTGATTAAGGGAGAACATTTTTTTTGCTTTCTCAGACAGCCTGTTAAACTCATATGTAACTTCCCCATTTATTCCTTCATCGGCATCTGATGCACTCACGATGATAACTGGGGTTTTTAGGGCTGCGTCTTCCTTCACAGAGGTTGTATAAACAGTCTGGGTAAAAACTGGGGCGTTGTCATTAGCATCAAGTACGATGACATGAATGACTACAGTCCCAGATCTCTGAGGAGAACCACATCCAGTGCCGTTAGCAATAATTTCATTTCCTGCTGCTCTTCTCTGTCCAATTCCTTATCTAAAATTAGCTCACCATCTTTACTCCCTCCATTTGTCGTTTGAATACGAAACACAAAATTGGCATTTTCTTGCAAAATGTAGCTTTGGACAGAATTTGTTCCTATATCCGAATCATGCGCTGCATTGATACGATATTTGGCTCCTTTATCAGCGGACTCACTTATTTCCAGCTTTATAATATCCTTGGGGAAAACGGGAGCATTATCATTCACATCCTGAACTTGTAAAGACAGCCGGTGCAATTCCAAAGGATTTTCCAGCAGCAGGTCGAATTTCAGAACACACGAAGGCTTTTCCCCGCAATGCTCCTCGCGGTCAATTCTTTCAGCAACCATTAAATCTCCAGTCCGGAGGTTTATTCCGCAATATTGTTTGTTGTTGTTTTCCACTTCAACACGAGCTTTACGAGCAGACAATTTGCCCACCTCCAATCCAAGATCATTGGCAATATTTCCAATCACAGCTCCGCGTTTCAGCTCCTCTTGAACAGTATAGCTGAGGTCTCCGTGTGCATATCCGACCAGGACAAAGAAAAAGGCAAAGCTGCGGCATCGGACGAGGTGCCGTAAATGCGCCATTCTCTGACACAAACAATAAATACTGCAAAAGAATCAGAAGCTCATTTGATCAGACTCGTCTTTTTTTCCCCCCTTTGTCTTCCGCTTTTAACGGTACGAAGGACACTGGATAAAATGTGTTGCGTGCGCACAGCACGAACGTTCTGAATTCTCTGCTGGTCTATGGTGACACCACGTGTCCAGTTTAAATACTGCCATTGTAATATGTGCATTATTGTACCGTGTTCCGATCCTCTTTTACTCGTGAATGAATTGACTTTAAGTGGGCATAATCACTTTGAATAAATGCTTGCAGTTCTTAGCACTGCTGTCACTAAACATCCCCTTTTCATGTTAATTATTCAAAAGAGTTGACGAAGGAGACACCAATATATTTGGTAAACACACCTAAAAGAGATTAAAATGAAAAATAAAATAAAACGAATGTCTCATTTTTCCTTCATCATATTGCGATTCAACTTTAAATGTTTGTACAATTAATAGATTCTTCAAGGGTAATAAACATTTACATCAAAGAAGGATTATATTTCAACAAGGGTTAATGGTTTCGTAGTCTGAACTTCTTTGGTGAATGTATTCAAATATGTTTTGTCTGAGGGAGAAAGATGGAAATGTCATGCCACTGTTGCAGTGGAGCATTTTATTCAACCGCTTACTGGCTAAAAGTAAACCCTTGGTAATTCGGTGTGAACAATTTTTTTTTGTCCTTGCAAAATAATATTGAGATTAACATTTACCAGTTGTTGTCATGTTTTTAAAACAGGCGTCTCTTTGTTACATACTGCAGAATAATGACAACAAGCAAGAAAAGAGGGAAATGACTAAAAATACATCACATGAATTGTCACAACATTCAGCACCAAGGTCAGAGATCAAATGGGTGAATTACACAACCCATCTCCGGGAAAATTAAGATGGATATCATTGGCCTAGTTTCCCCATCAGAAATAACAATCTATGTTAAAAGCGACATCTGCAATGGTAGTGGCTTGATTGGGCGCAAAAGAGAAAAAATGGTGCCAGTTCGGTAGCCAAGCAATATTTTCTGAAATTGCCCAACCATTCACCCATCTGTTCTTTTTTAAATCCTACTTTCTGCTAGGGTTCATGGAAAGGATGGGACCGTCCGGCTTGGCATTTAAGTCAGCAGATAGTTTACAGAAATATCTCGTGCCTTCATGATTCAAAATTAAACTGAAAATATTCACCAAAACCCAAACAAATTGTTGACCCAGACAAAGCAAACTCACTGAAACCAGCAAAAGCCTGACTACTCTTAGATCACTCAAAACCGATAAGCAAGTCCAGAAAACATCAGCAGAACCAAGGTCAAAGGTCATCAATATCTTCCTCAATTCATGATATTGAGCAGACTTCGACAAAGAGTTTTATCAGATCTACAATTTCAAAGTGAAAAAGACTACGCACAAGATTTGTGGTCAAGTTCGGGTGTAAAAATGTGGTGGGTCTCGAAGTAAAGCAGCAAGTGCCTACAGAAAATGTTGACATACAGTGAAGGAAAACATTATTAGACCTCCTTGTTTTCATTCTTGTTTGTTCATTTTCATGCCTCGTACCACAATTGGTGAACCATATGATGAATAGACAGAAAAGAAAACATGGAATGACTAAAAGCACTGTATTTGCCAGTGAAGGCCACAGCTATTGGTGTAAGAACTGAAGTGTTTTTGGTCATGATCAAGAAAGTCATGGAAAATGTCTGATATCGGAACGTACATTCAATTCTTATGAGCTATTTTGGTTCTCATCATTATATGGGTACAAAAAAAAACTTGTAGTTGTAATCGGCATTTAAAACCATCAAGAAACAGAAAAAAACAAAGTTGGTCTCATATTTTTTTTCATGACTAAGTGCAGATAAAAAAAACAAAGATCAAATTTGGCATAGGGTGCCTACCTCCAAGGGATCAAACGAATCGTGAAGCTCATCAACAAAGTCACTTGGACTTTTCCTCAAAGTCTGGTCAGCAGGCAGCGTGTTGTCATTGTAGGAAGACACAAACTTAAAGTCACTGGTTCTGGAGCCTGTTGTCAAGTAGGCGTCATAGTTGTAGGTGCTGCGTAAAGTTCCTGTGCCGTCAACATCTGCGTAATTAGGAGGCAGATAAGCGCCGGGGATGGCGACTGCTCCATCAAACAACAGTCTGGGCTTTCTCCTGCGACAAAACCTCACACCCAGGACGATGATGATGAAGGTCAAGAAGAAGGTGGACACGGACACCAGCGCGATGATCAGGTAAGAGGTCAACTTGGAATTCTTGTCATCATAAGAAATGTCCTTCAGTTCCGGCACTTCGGCC
>NW_017805461.1:2363781-2397780 GCF_001891065.2 Hippocampus comes | reverse complement strand
CCGTTATCTTTCACGGCCACAATCAGGTTCTGTTTCATGCTGTCAGACTCCGAAATGTCCCGCTGGGTCCTGATCTCTCCACTGTGGAGACCAATGGTGAAAAGTCCCGGGTCTGTGGACTTGACAATATGATAGGACAGCCAGGCATTCTGTCCCGAGTCGGCGTCCACCGCAATCACTTTGGACACCACAGAGCCTCCATGTGCAGCTTTGGGGACCAGCTCGGTCATGAATGAGTTGCCCTCCGGGGCTGGGTACAGTATCTGAGGAGAGTTGTCATTCACGTCCGATATGAACACGCTGACGCTCACGTTGCTGCTCAGCGGAGGAGAACCGTTGTCTCGGGCCATGACGTGGACTTGGAAACTCCTCAAGTGTTCGTAATCAAACGACCTGACAGCGTGGATCACCCCCGTGTCTCCATTCACAGACACATAGGAGGACACCGGGGCACCGTTCACTTCAGAAGGTAAAAGAGAATAAATCACAGTGCCGTTCTGTCTCCAGTCGGGGTCTTGAGCACTAACAGAGCATAAAGTGGAGCCAGCTTTGTTATTTTCACTCACATATGCGCTGTAGGACTGCTCCTCAAACACAGGTGGGTTGTCGTTGATGTCCCCGACAGACAAGTGAACACTTTTTGAAGAGGACAGAGGAGGGGAGCCCTCGTCAGTGGCACTGATTGTAATGTTGTAATCAGGCACTCTTCCACGGTCAAGTTGTTCCGTCGTCACCAGAGAATAATAGTTTTTAATAGAAGGAACTAACTTAAAGGGGACATTTTGCTGTATGGAGCAGCGGACCTGTCCGTTCTCCTCAGAGTCTCTGTCCTGCACATTAATGATGCCCACCTCTGTTCCAGTAGGAGTATTTTCTGAAATGGGATTTTTCAAGGACTTAACAAACATCAGCGGGGCATTGTCATTCACATCTGTTATGTCAATGATTAATGTACAAGATGACACCAAGCCGAGGCCATCCTTGGCTGTAATTTGCATTTCATAAGAGGACACCTCCTCATAATCTATGGACCCACTGACACTTACTGCACCAGTTTCTTTGTCAAGAGCAAACACACTATTCGTTTCATCAGAGATGTGATCAAAGTCATACGTTACCTCACTATTGACTCCCTCATCAGCATCAGTTGCACTTACATTAATCACAACTGTATCTGGAGGAGAATTTTCAGGCAGACTGGCTTTATAAATTGCTCGGCTGAACACTGGGGCATTATCATTCGCGTCCAGCACGTTGATGTGTACGACTACTGTCCCCGATCTCTGAGGTGTGCCTCCGTCTTTTGCAATAAGCACAATCATTAGCTCCTGTTCTTGCTCTCTGTCGAGCTCCTTTTCTATTACTAATTCCCCATACTTCCCTCCGGCGCTTTTTGCGACAACGTTTAATTTAAAGTGTTGATTGTTTTCAATGACATAGCTTTGGATTGCATTCTGCCCCACATCTGCGTCGTGGGCCTCGTCTAAACGGTAGCGACCCCCTTTAACTGCAGATTCACTGATCTCCAAATGAATGGTGTCCTTTTTGAACTGAGGTGAATTATCATTAATGTCATGGACGTGAATATTGATCCGATGCAATTCTAAAGGCTCTTCCAAAACAAGCTCCTGCTTCAAAACGCAGGATGGCCTTTTGGCACAAAGCCCCTCTCGGTCAATCCTGTCTGCAACAACAACGTCTCCAGTGTTCAAATTCATGTCAAAATACCGTTTGCTGTTGCCGTCTCCGTCAATGCGAGCCCGTCGAACAGACAGCTGGCCCACTTCTATTCCAATATCTTTGGCTATATTTCCAACAATAGATCCGCGCTTCATCTCCTCTGGAATATAATAAGCCACATCTCCGTGCGCAGTTTGCAGCGACAAAAGAAAGGAGCCCAACAAAGCCGTCAGATCCAACAACGAGAATCCCTTGTTTTTCATTTCCCCGGACAACAAATCCCGAATGAGCCACTAGTGTCTTCAAAAAAAGTAAATAACCGGCAAAAAATATGTCGATTTGTCTTTCACTGGTAACACACGGAAGACGATCGAATGTGCGCCTCCGCCGCATTCGCCAAATTGGGATCAAATAATGAGGAAATGTTGCTGTGAGCGCACAGCTTCATTTCAGTCATTTGGTGGACAGCGCCACTTAGAGCACGTTTTGAATATTACATATAGTTCAATGCTAGGAGACAATTTCACACGCCAAACTTAAAATCATTTTTGTTCAGTGAATAAACGACGACAAGTTCTGTCGAGTTTCCTGCATTGGCACGCAAAAAAAAAAACAAAACACTGCAGGCCAACACTATGGTTTCCAGTTTATATTGACCGTGGAAAAACGAACTTCACCACGTTTGGGAAATATTGTATGTGTATGTCTTCTAAACATCGCAACTGCGTGCGTGGAACGTGATCGAGGCGCCTTATTTCCTGACGTAAAACTAGATGTACTGCTCAATTCGTTGCTCTCGATCATAGACGATACAATGGAAATGGCCAAATGTAAAGCTTATATTGTTATTATTATTGAAACTGTCTTTCATTCGCATGACATGCTCGTCGAAACACATTGTAAATTAATCGGGATTCGCAAATAACGCTCTCGGAATGTAACGTAAGTCAATGACAGCATCAATGGTTTAAAATGAAACGAAATTATTAATTGTCATGCGATTTAGAACAGTAATCACACACTATTGTTGTAAAATTGCGAGCGATAGTTTTCTGACCAATGAACAACATCAGAGGGCGAAAAATGTGCTTTCCAGGTGGAAAACCGCTCAATACGGCAGTGCACACTAAACATGACTTAATGAAACACTGTCCTAAAAAGCACACAAATGTCGAAAAAAATAGCAACTTAAGATTCTACAGTATTTGAAAAGTATCGTTAATTAATTGTTCACTCAAAATGCACAAATTCCGGATGGACAATATTCGTTCAAAAATTTTTTGTATTTTTGTTTTTGTCTTCTCGATGCAAATCAATAATGGTGTGCTGCAATGTGCTTCACAAGCATGCGTTCTATTGCTATTAGGAAGGTCTGAAAGAACATGTAAAATAAGGTATCAGGGGAAACTTTCAGAAATAAATTCCCATATTCAAACAGAGTAATTTTAAATGTCTCTAAAGAGGATATGTCGAGTTTGCTTGGCCTTTGTACATTTCTTTTTGATGTTGGAAAATATGAAACTTCAGTTTTAAAATGTAAAACCATTCAGTAAATGCTTTATTTGCATTTTGTCTCAGTTGACCGACTGTCGGTGTCTATGAAACGTGTCGGAATTTGAGTATATGTAAGGATTCAAGTTGGTAAGGAAGCCTAATGACAAAAATATGATTCTCACACTGGGTCACCGAGAAACAGAAACACCGAAACAGAAACATTCAAAAGCCTTCATACCTCCAAGGGGTCGAACGAATCTTGAAGTTCATCAGTAAAATGACTTGGACTTTTCCTCAGAGTCTGGTCAGCAGGCAGCGTGTTGTCATTGTAAGAAGACACAAACTTGAAGTCACTGGTTCTGGAGCCTGTTGTCAAGTAGGCATCATAGTTGTAGGTGCTGCGTAAAGTTCCTGTGCCGTCAACATCTGCGTAATTAGGAGGGAGATACGCGCCGGGAATGGCGACTGCTCCATCAAACAACAGTCTGGGTTTTCTCCTGCGACAAAACCTCACGCCCAGGACGATGATGATGAAGGTCAGGAAGAAAGTGGACACGGACACCAGCGCGATGATCAGGTAAGAGGTCAACTTGGAATTCTTGTCATCATAAGAAATGTCCTTCAGTTCTGGCACTTCGGCCAGGTTATCCGATATAAGTAAATACATGGAGCAGGTGGCAGAGAGAGGGGGCTGTCCGTTATCTTTCACGGCCACAATCAGGTTCTGTTTCATGCTGTCAGACTCCGAAATGTCCCGCTGAGTCCTGATCTCTCCACTGTGGAGACCAATGGTGAAAAGTCCCTGGTCTGTGGATTTGACAATATGATAGGGCAGCCAGAGGCGTTCTGTCCTGAGTCGCCATCCACTGCGATCACTTTGGACACCACAGAGCCTGCGTGTGCAGCTTTGGGGACCAGCTCGGTCATGAAGGAGTTGCCCTCCGGGGCGGGATACAGTATCTGAGGAGAGTTGTCGTTCACGTCCAATATGAACACGCTGATGCTTACATTGCTGCTCAGCGGAGGAGAACCGTTGTCTCGGGCCATGACGTGGACTTGAAAACTCCTCAAGTGTTCGTAGTCAAACGACCTGACAGCGTGGATCACCCCCGTGTCTCCGTTAACAGACACAAAGGACGACACCGGGGCACCGTTTACTTCAGCAGGTAAAAGAGAATAAATCACGGTGCCATTCTGTCTCCAGTCGGGGTCTCGAGCATTAACAGAACATAAAGTGGAGCCAGCTTTGTTATTTTCACTCACATATGCGCTGTAGGACTGTTCCTCAAACACAGGTGGGTTGTCGTTTATGTCTGCTACAGACAAAAGAACACTTTTTGAAGATGACAGAGGAGGGGAGCCCTCGTCAGTGGTACTGATTGTAATGTTGTAATGTGACACTAATTCACGGTCAAGGTGTCCAGTGGTCACCAGAGAATAATAGTTTTTAACAGAAGGAACTAACTTAAATGGGGCGTTTTGCTGAATGGAGCAGCGGACTTGCCCGTTCTGCTCTGAGTCTCTGTCCTGCACATTGATGAGGCCCACCTCTGTACCAGGCGACGCATTCTCCGATATTGGGTTAGATAGTGACTTTAAATTGATTACAGGAGCGTTATCATTTACATCAGTCAGGTCAATGATTAATGTTGAATACGATACTAAGCCAAGGCCATCTTTAGCACTTATTTGCATGTCATAAGATGAGACCTTCTCGTAATCAACGACACCAGTCACTCTCACTTCTCCGGTTTTGGGATGTAACGTAAAGACATTAATATTGTCATCAGATGCATAGTCAAACGCATATGAGATTTCGCTGTTTATTCCTTCATCTGCATCACTTGCACTCACTGTGACCACCAAAGTGTCAAGAGGAGAGTTTTCAGGCAGACTGGCTTTATAGACAGGCTGACTAAACACTGGAGCGTTATCATTCGCATCCAGCACAGTGACGTGGATGACCACTGTGCCGGATCTCTGAGGCGAGCCGCCATCATATGCCGTCAGCAAAAGCATGATGTCCTTTTTATTTTCTCGATCTAGTTCTTTGTCCAAGATCAATTCGCAATACTTTCTTCCACCTGGTTTAGTATTTGAATTTAATTTAAAATGATCATTCTCCTGTAAAGTATAGCTTTGAACAGCATTTTCTCCAATGTCTCCATCATGTGCTTCTCCAAGGAGAAAACGAGCACCCCTGTCTGCCGATTCTCGAATTTCTAATTTGAGCTGGTCTTCATTAAACTGTGGTGAGTTATCATTGATATCTAGAACACGGATGCTTACACGGTGCAGTTCGAATGGGTTTTCAAGGACAAGTTCCCGTTTTAAAACACACGATGCCTTTTTACCGCAAAGTCCCTCTCTGTCGATCCTTTCCTGAACAAGCAAGTCACCCGTGTTGAGGTTGATTCCGCAGAGCTGCACGTTGTCATCCTCGGGATCAATGCGTGCTTTACGAGCAGATAACTGGCCCACATTTAGTCTCAAATCCTTGGCGATATTCCCGATCACAGATCCACGTTTCATCTCCTCTGGAATAGAGTAGCTCACGTCTCCCTCGATGGTGCGGATGAAAAGGACAAGAAAAGCGAGGCCGTAGCCAAACGACGGAAATCTTTTGTCCTCCATTCCACTTCAAATATGCGTGAGAATCACTTCCAACGTGAAACAAGATGGACAGCGGTGTCTTTTTGATTGTTCCTTGGAATATCCCCACCTTCCGACTCAGCACTTGCAGACATTTAGACCAGAGCTGCGCCAAATTAAAAACTGGTGTGCGTGTCGACGTGAATGGGTGGGAAACTGCGCAGCTTTTGTTCATGAGTGCATACTGACCTCTAGAGTGCATTTATCGACATAGCACCCAATTGTTGTTTATAAATACGAAAGAATAATCGTAAACATGGGTATAAACTGTTCAAATATACAGAAATATTGGATAGGTTTTCAGAAGCATTACACGTGAATAAAAGGAGGCACATTTCAATATTAAAGTAAACTTCAACTAACTACTAATATTGTAATGTGCTGGTTGATTTTCTAAACTACAAAACAGAAATCGGAGAAAAAGCTGTCAGTGAAAAGTTCCACTGATTCCAGCACCATGGACAGCGATTGATTCAGTGGTGTTCAAAACAACAGGCCTGATTTATCAATGGAAGCAAAAAGTAAACGCCATTGAAAAAGATTCCTTTAAAGTAAAGTCTGTGATTATAACGGAAACGCTATAATGACAAATCCTACATTATTTGTACAGGAAATGTAACAGGCGATTCCTATCAATTGTGACACATGATGTCTGCACTTAATTAAATGTATGCCAATATATTCTGTGGAGAGGTTTGGAGAAATCATATTTTGACGAATGCAGCGTGCGAAGTGCCTATCGAACGCGACAAAAATGGAATCATCCGAATCTGCACATTTTTTCAAAGAAACTTTACCTTTGGGTTTTCTGTTCGTCTGGAGAGACATTAGTTGCCCCCGTGTAAAGCAAGTAAATATAATCCCTACGATTGTTCCAACAGCTAGTCGTTAGATATTCCATAAAATCTATCTCTTCTCAAAATACGATTGCAGTAGTTTACTGGGTTCAAATCAAACACACACGCACACACACACACACACACACACACACACACACACACACACACACACACACACACACACACACACACACACACACACACACAAGCAACGTGGGTGAATTGTGTGTGTGAAATCAATGTCATTTATTCGTGTTGCTCGTAACTTTAAAACAAGTTTTAGTAAGTAGCTGTTGCTTTGTTCATCAAGGGGGAGCGATTTGTTTTTCCATTTATTTATTTATTTTTAAGTGCCGTTACGGCCTGCGATATTTTAGTCGCCGTTAAATTGTGTCATCATCGTGTTGTGGTGTTGATGTATGTGTGCCGGTGCTGGCCCGCGTACACGACTCAACACACTAATCGGTGCCAAGGAAGAAGCCAGATCACCAATGGGATGACAGGAAGGCCACCAGCTGAAATGAATGCCACCATTGCTTAAAAATGATTTTGTTTCCTTTAGACAGGGGATAGCTGTCAATTATTATGTGCTGTCAAATACTTCTTGTGTATTTCCAGCCACTGTCTTTAGTTTGCAATGCATCTTTTTTGTTTTTGTTGTGACTCGTTGGTTTTGTTGGTATGTACTGATATTAGACAGGCGCTGGCAGAAAGTCGGTATTTGTTAGTTGGAGTTATCGTGTTGTGCAGTGCTTTGCTCCCAGGATCATGGGAACTCGTTGCTATGTATATGCCGAAATACATGATTAAAATAACAGTTTTGTTCCCATCCACTTTCATGTTAGTCCCTTTCTCTGTTGCAATAATGCAAAAGGGTCGTGCAGTGCATAAGAGGTGTAATATAAATATATAACTACATGCTTACAAGTTTCCAATCTCCACCCCCCCCCCCCACACACACACATTCACACTCACATCTATGACAATTTTGAATCTCACATGCATGTTTTGGCAAGATGTTAGAAAGGCAGATCATCCTGAGGAAAAAAAAAGAAACCCAAGTACAGGAGGAAGAGCAAACTCCACAAAGGAAGGACACTGCCTACAGATATAAATATCCAGCCGAAAACCCGTGAGACGTACTGAAACCCTAAATTTTACTCAAGACTTAAAATTAAATGATCTGAATGTTTCTTGCCTCTTTCATCAACTACATCAATTAAGCAGCATCCATCCATCTTTCCATCCGTTTTTTTAATCCGCTTATCCTTTCAAGGGTCGCGGGCATTCCGAAGCCAAAATCCCAGCTGTCTTCAGGCAGTAGGAGGATGACACTCTGAACTGGCTGCCAGCCAATTGCAGGGCACACATAAATGAAAAACCATCCGTGCTCACAATCACACCAAGGGACAAGTTAGAGCGTTCCATTAACCTGCCATGCATGTTTTTACAATGTCGGAGGAGCCAGAGTACCCAGAGAAAACCAATGCCAGCACAGGGAGAACATACAAACTCCACACAGGACGTCCGGAGGTGAAATTGAACTCTGCACCTCTGCACTACGAGACCGACATGTTAACCAGTCGACCACCAAGCAGCATCCATTCCAAGAAAAGATTCCAAATGGTTTGGTGTCAGAACGTGGATGTAAACTGTTGAAACAATACAATAATAGACCAAAAGCTGATACATCTTTTTTTTGTTTGATATCTAAATTCTATGTCAGAGCTGTTTGTAGATAAGGTATGTGTTAAAAAAAAAAAAATTGGTTACTATCCAACAATACACTTCTCAAAAACAAAGGTGTTTATCCCCATATCATTGAACAACACAGTCCCAAATATACTTTGTGTCCTTTGTGAGAGTAAAATATTAACACACCTATTGAAAACGGAAACTCAAAACAATGAGAAAAAAAGAGAGGGAATTGGCACAATTGCAAATTCACCAAATAATCAATGTCAGTAGCCAGAAGTGTAACCATCGCATAAGTTAGGAAAGTAGGTTTTCCTCAAAGGAATCCAACAGAAAACCACAAAATCTCAAATATGATAATATGATCTTGAAATTCTTTCGGTAATTGTGATTGCAAGTTTAAATAAGTTTGAACGGAAAAACAAATGTGTGCAAGTAGATGACTGAACTGTTCAAATTTGATAATGAAACATTGAAAGAGCACTGCTGCCAGAGCAATAAAATTGATGGTCAAAACATAGATCTTAATGCACAAAAGACACCATTGGTGTTTTGTTTTGTTTTTTTTTTTTTACATGTGAAAAACTGCCTACCTCAAGGGGGTCGAAAGAATCGTGAAGCTCATCAACAAAGTCACTCGGATTTTTCCTCAGAGTCTGGTCAGCAGGCAGCGTGTTGTCATTGTAAGATGACACAAACTTAAAGTCACTGGTTCTGGAACCTGTTGTCAAGTAGGCGTCATAATTGTAGGTGCTGCGTAAAGTTCCTGTGCCGTCAACATCTGCGTAATTAGGAGGGAGATACGTGCCGGGGATGGCAACTGCTCCATCAAACAACAGTCTGGGCTTTCTCCTGCGACAAAACCTCACACCCAGGACGATGATGATGAAGGTCAGGAAGAAGGTGGACACGGACACCAGCGCGATGATCAGGTAAGAGGTCAGCTTGGAATTCTTGTCATCATAAGAAATGTCCTTCAGTTCTGGCACCTCGGCCAAGTTATCCGAAATAAGTAAATACATGGAGCAGGTGGCAGAGAGAGGGGGCTGTCCGTTATCTTTCACGGCCACAATCAGGTTCTGCTTCATGCTGTCAGACTCTGAAATGTCCCGCTGGGTCCTGATCTCTCCACTGTGGAGACCAATGGTGAAAAGTCCCGGGTCTGTGGATTTGACAATATGATAGGACAGCCAGGCGTTCTGTCCCGAGTCGGCGTCTACCGCGATCACTTTGGACACCACAGAGCCGCCGTGTGCAGCTTTGGGGACCAGCTCGGTCATGAAGGAGTTTCCCTCCGGGGTGGGGTACAAAATCTGAGGAGAGTTGTCGTTGACATCCGATATGAACACGCTGACGCTCACGTTGCTGCTCAGCGGAGGAGAACCGTTGTCTCGGGCCATGACGTGGACTTGAAAACTCCTCAAGTGTTCGTAATCAAACGACCTGACAGCATGGATCACGCCCGTGTCTCCGTTAACAGACACAAAGGAGGACACCGGGGCACCGTTCACTTCAGCAGGTAAAAGAGAATAAATCACGGTGCCGTTCTGTCTCCAGTCGGGGTCTCGAGCATTAACAGAACATAAAGTGGAGCCAGCTTTGTTATTTTCGCTCACATATGCGCTGTAGGACTGTTCTTCAAACACAGGTGGATTGTCATTGATGTCTGCTACAGTCAAGTGAATACTTTTAGAGGATGACAAAGGAGGAGAGCCCTCGTCAGTGGCGCTGATTGTAATGTTGTAATCAGGCACTCGTTCACGGTCAAGTTGTTCCGTCGTCACCAGAGAATAATAATTTTTAATCGAAGGAACTAGCTTAAAGGGGACATTTTGTTGAATGGAGCAGCGAACCTGCCCGTTCTCCTCTGAATCTCTGTCCTGCACATTAATGATGCCAACCTCAGTTCCAGGAGTCACACTCTCTGCTACAGCATCGGACAGTGATTTTAGTTGTATTACGGGTGTGTTATCATTCACATCAGTGATGTCAATCACTACTTTACAATGTGATGAAAGTCCATAACCATCTTTTGCATCGACCCGCATTTCATATTTGGAATTACTCTCAAAGTCAAGTGGCCCTATTACTTTAATCTCACCAGTTTTACTATTGATCGAGAAAACTTTTTTAGCCTTTTCTGCAATCCGACTAAAATCATAAATAATTTCACCATTGACGCCATCGTCTGCGTCCGTTGCACTCACTGTGACAACAACAGTTTCCAATGCGGCGTTTTCAGCCAGGCTGGCCTTGTAAACATCCTGACCGAACACTGGGGCGTTATCATTTGCATCGAGCACAGTGACGTGAACAAGTGCCGTTCCTGATCTTTTCGGAGAGCCTCCATCAGCGGCAGTGAGCACCAGACTTAAATCATGTTCTGTTTCACGGTCAAGTTCTTTGTCTAACACTAACTCAAGATTCTTTGATCCATCAGAATTTTCACGCACCGATAAAATGAAATGTGCATTGCTTTGCAAGAAATACTGTTGAACAGCATTTTGCCCAATGTCCGCGTCATCTGCTTCATTCACGCGATATCGGGTTCCTTTGACGGCGGATTCCCTTATTTCCAGCTTGATTTCATCTTTTGGAAAGACGGGGGAATTGTCATTCACATCCAAAACGAGGACGGCAATGCGATGCAGCTCCAGCGGGCTTTCTAACACCAATTCATATTTAAGCATACAAGTCAAGGTCTCTCCACACAGCTCCTCTCTGTCGATCCTCTCCCGGGTCACAAAATTACCAGTTTTGACGTTGATGTCGCAGTAACGTACATCTTCATTGACAGTATCAATCCGGGCCTTACGAGAGCTCAATGCCCGTCCTTCTAGTCCGAGGTCCCTGGCAAGATTCCCAACAATGGATCCAGGTCTCATCTCCTCCGGAACAGAATAGCTGAGCTCCGCAATGATGGTGTCGGCACAAAGAACAAAGCCGCATAAAAAGACTCGGAGCAGATGAGCTTGACGAGCCATTTTTTTACTTGCCAAAAAATAAGCAGGATCAATTTTGGTTAGCCGTCCAGGTTAAAACAAAAAGCACAGTCCTTAAAAGAAGTGTATGTAGCTCCCAAAATAAAAACAGGTCTGGTTCGTAATGTCTGAATCACGCCTGCTTCATGTGGAAAAAAAAAAAATACGTAAATCTTCCAGCCTCATATTTACGTGTATAGAGCGACATCTTGAGTCTACTTTGAATATTGCACACTAATAAGAATCCATTGAATAAACGACAGCCATCTCATTTGCTATACAGTCATGTTCTTTTTCTCTCCTGCAACTGGTACCAAATCAAGGCCTGCAACATGAATCAGCACCACGGCCAGAGTTTGTGTTGAGGCAACCAGGACGTTGATTTGATGTGAGAATAAGGAGTTGTGGACGCTTTGCTGGTCTACTAAGAAATCTTCCCAAACCCACTGAATGAAAAACATGCTCACTGACTTAAAAATGAATTTAAAACAACATGTACCTGTGCAGATATAAGACAAGGGTCTCCAATTGAATGGAATTATTAGATGTCTTGTCAAATTATATATTTCAAACAGGGTAAACGAAATCTCTTTGTAGACCAATCGAAAATGCGCTGCAAAAACAAAACAAATGCTACACACACACTTTCAACTGTTTGATGACCAGGAAACAATAAATCAACAAAATGTATGCAGAACTCTTGTTCCGAAAAACTTAAACAAATATTTCAAAGGTGTTTGAGTGGGAAAATTTTACCATATGAAATTAAATTGCATCAATGGTAATAACAAATAAACGTATCTATTTCAAATACACATGCTCATTTGTTATTAAAGACAAGACACGTTCACAATTAGAGTGTATTCATCAAACTGCAGTGAGTAGTGACCATGTTGATTTAGGAGATAGAACAATCTTATTTGGAACATACCACATTTTATTGGGTGATGAATGTTGAATTGTGAAACTTTACTGTACCTCTGGCAAGTCATGCAGCTGATCGAAAACCTCAGCAAAGTCACTTGGACTTTTCTTCAGAGTCTGGTCAGCAGGCAGTGTGTTGTCATTGTAAGAAGACACAAACTTAAAGTCACTGGTTCTGGAGCCTGTTGTCAAGTAGGCGTCATAGTTGTAGGTGCTACTTAAAGTTCCTGTGCCGTCAACATCTGCGTAATTAGGAGGCAGATAAGCGCCCGGAATGGCAACTGCTCCATCAAACAACAGTCTGGGCTTTCTCCTGCCACAAAACCTCACACCCAGGACGATGATGACGAAGGTCAGGAAGAAGGTGGACACGGACACCAGAGCGATGATCAGGTAAGAGGTCAGCTTGGAATTCTTGTCGTCAAAAGAAATGTCCTTCAGTTCCGGTACCTCGGCCAAGTTGTCCGAAATAAGTAAATACATGGAGCAGGTGGCAGAGAGAGGGGGCTGTCCGTTATCTTTCACGGCCACAATCAGGTTCTGTTTCATGCTGTCAGACTCCGAAATGTCCCGCTGGGTCCTGATCTCGCCACTGTGGAGACCAATGGTGAAAAGTCCCGGGTCTGTGGACTTGACAATATGATAGGACAGCCAGGCGTTCTGTCCCGAGTCGGCGTCCACGGCGATCACTTTGGACACCACAGAGCCTCCGTGTGCAGCTTTGGGGACCAGCTCGGTCATGAAGGAGTTGCCCTCCAGGGCGGGGTACAGTATCTGAGGAGCGTTGTCGTTGACGTCCGATATGAACACGCTGACGCTCACATTGCTGCTCAGAGGAGGAGAACCGTTGTCTCGGGCCATGACGTGGACTTGGAAACTCCTCAAGTGTTCATAGTCAAATGACCTGACGGCGTGGATCACCCCCGTGTCTCCGTTAACAGACACATAGGAGGACACCGGGGCACCATTCACTTCAGCAGGTAAAAGAGAATAAATCACGGTGCCGTTCTGTCTCCAGTCGGGGTCTTGAGCACTCACAGAGCATAAAGTGCAGCCAGCTTTGTTGTTTTCACTCACATATGCGCTGTAGGACTGTTCCTCAAACACAGGTGGGTTGTCGTTGATGTCCGCTACAGACAAAAGAACACTTTTTGAAGAGGACAATGGAGGGGAGCCCTCGTCAGTGGCACTGATTGTAATGTTGTAAGCAGACACAAGTTCACGGTCAAGTTGTTCCGTCGTCACCAGAGAATAATAGTTTTTAATAGAAGGAACTAACTTAAAGGGGACGTTTTGTTCAATGGAGCAGCGCACTTGTCCATTCTTTTCAGAGTCTCTGTCCTGCACATTAATGATGCCCACCTCTTGACCGGGTGATATGTTCTCTGGTATTGGATTAGACAGCGAATTTAAATATATTGCAGGGGCATGATCATTTACATCAATAAGATCTATCAGGACCTTTGCATATGAATTTAATCCCAGACCATCCTTTGCTACAACTTTCAGTTCAATTCTACTTTTTTTCTCAAAATCTGTCATGCCAGTCACAATAATTTCGCCTGTTTTATTGTTGATAGAAAATGACTGCAAATCTGACTGTGAAACAAGTCCAAAATCATAACTAACATCGCCATTGATGCCATCGTCTGCATCAGTCGCACTTACTTGAACAACCACAGTATCTAAAGGGGAGTTTTCAGGTAGACTGACTTCATAAACATCCTGACTAAATACAGGGACATTATCATTGGCATCAAGTACAGTGATTTGGAATATTACAGTCCCTGATCGCTGTGGAGAGCCTCCATCCACTGCCTTAAGAAGCAAGCTTATCTGTTGCTGCTTTTCTCGATCGAGTTTGTTCTCTAAAACAAGTTCCACTCTGTTGCCATTTTCCATAAGAATAAAATACTCGTTCTTTTCCAAAATGTATTTTTGAATTGAATTCTGACCGATGTCTGCGTCATGAGCCTCCTCAATTAAAAACGGAGTGCCCTTTTCTGCTGATTCGCGTATTTCCAACACGATTGTTTCCCTTCTAAATTGCGGGGCGTTATCATTTATATCTTGAACGTGTATATTTACACGATGCAGCTGCAGTGGATTCTCGAGCACAAGCTCCTGGGTGACAACACACGACGGTTTTTGGCCGCAAAGGCTCTCTCTATCAAGCCGCTCGGCAACATTCAGATCCCCAGTTGCCAAATTGATGGCACAAAGTCGGTCGTGATTGCCTTCACTAAAGCGAGCTTTGCGTGCTGACAGTGCATTGACACCCAGACCGAGGTCTTTGGCGATGTTTCCAATCACAGTTCCCGGTTTCCTTTCCTCCGGTATGGAATAACTGACCTCGGCAAACACAGGATGAAACACAAGGAGGCAGACGACAAAGCGGGTCACCGGGCCGAGATGTAAATGGACTTCGCCTTTCATCCTTTCAGACGAAAATATAATCCACAACGGAAAACAAATATCCCAGTACAGTATCCCGTTCGAAGTGACAATGCGTTTTCGTCAGAGCCGAAATGTGACAAACGCTCGACGAGAAACCATCACCGTGATTCCGCAGCCACAGGAAAACTGGAAGCACAAAGCGGTGGAACAACGGGTGGAGATGTGCAACGAGTACTGCGCCAAAGCCCGAAAGTTGTTAGACAGCGACACTGCGCGTCCATTTAGAATGGAGCATGCATGGGATGAAATAATGGCGAGAGTGATACTAAATGATTAAAAAATACAAATGAATCCTAAAAGGACAATATTGTATCACAATTGCAGTACAAGAATAAAATCGAAATTCTATTACAACCCACGTCTGATGGAAATGGTTTAAAGCCATCATTGAGAGTAAAAAGTGAGAGGGGGGGGTGTAGAAAATGCAAGTGCCATGAAAATCAGCGTGAATACTTTAAAACGACCGATACGTCAAAACAATCGATTTAAGAAAGACGATAACATATTTTCAAGATATCATCATGTAAACAAAACTTGCTGGTAACTAATGTCTTCACCAGAGAAGAATTCTTTCCCTACTATTACGAATGAAAAGCACACGATCATCGATAACGGAACAAACAAATACAAAAGCATAAGTGAACGAGCACCATCTTTGCTCAATTTGGAGCACCGCCGGCTGGTACGTCAAGTCGTCACTGCGGGAATAAATCGTGAATAACTCAAAACCACGTGGGAAAAGATTATCTTATTTAAAGCACAAATCTGCACGATTTAAATAAGGAGACACGAATGACCCTTTTTTGGGCAACACTTTTCATGACGTCCTCGCCGCAGACTAAAATCTTTCACAACTCAAAAACCGTGAGAGCAAAAGTGAAACCATTTGCATCACAAATGAGCACCGATGAAACACAAACGAATTACAGCATGCTGTAGCACGTGTAGGTGTGAGCCGAGGAGGAAACCATCCCTGCAAGTGCCGTTCGGCAGCCGAAGGAGCAAAGACCTCTGGAGTTTGCAGAAACACTTTCATTCTCAACAAAATATCTGTCTCTCAGCTTCACCACGTTACTTATGAGCACAACGTTTGGGTACAACGAATGAGGCCATGACAAAAAAAAGTGTACTCCGGAACTTTAAGTAAAAGTTGACTGACACAATAAATTAAAGAGGCGTCATCGTGTGGCGTGATACTGAACCATAATAATGGACTGTTAGAACGCTTCCAAACCAGAGCTTTTGATATTTTTTCGATGAAGTCCTTGTAAGAAAATTAAAATATTGATGAACTCAACACGCCTCGTGCTCAACACTGTCATATTTACAGAACAAATCCAGCACAAAAGAATGATACCATTTCACTCATTGGACTTTGTGAGTGGACTTTGTTTGACCTTAAACTTAAAATGGAAAGCAGCACAGATGATATTAACGGCACAAACCAGCACACAAAACCACAAACAACAGAGAGTATTTAACCTGTGTTTTCTGTGGGCTGGGGGCTAACTTCACACATAACCAAAACATATTTCAAGTTCAAATAGACAGGACCAATGAGGGTTTGTGAATAATTGGGAAGAATTCAATCCATAAGTAGAGCTGTCAAAAAATAATCGAGCAAAGTTCAACTTCTCATGGAACTTAAAGGACGTCTATAAAGTAAAAGTATGGATGTGACTTTTTGAGGGCATGAGGCAATCAAGCACAGAGGAGTTCATTTTGCCAACATGTGCAAAAGAGGTGGAAAAACAAGAAAAAGTATTCAGGCCTACGATGAAGCAATTATTTGTATTGTAATGACTTATGTATCATTTGTGTCTAGTCCTAAAATAGCCCATTGGGCAATTAAAAAATACATAATTGGCAATGGGGCGGCACAGTGGTTGACTGGTTAGCAGCCTTCTGTGTGAAGTTAGCATGTTCTTCCCGTGCCTGCGTGGGTTTTAATCCGGTTTCCTCCCACATTCGAAAAACGTGCGTCAGGTTAATGGGACACTCTAAATTGTCCCTAGGTGTGATTGTAAGCATTCATGGTATTCTGTGTATGTGTTCCCTGCTTTTGGCTGGCAACGAGTTCAGGGTGTACGCCGCCTGCTGCCCGAAGACAGCTGGCATAGGCTCCAGCACGTCCCACGAAACTGGTGAGGATAACCAGATTAGTGAATGGGAAAATGGATAGATGGATGGAAAATTGGCAATGGAATCTGGTGTTGAAAAAAATAGAAAACAAGCGTGTTCAGGAGTGGTTCCTTAAAGCTTGTTCACTGTTGAAATGTGTGTTTTTGTTTTCACTGAAGCTTAACAAATAAAATGATTTAAAAAGATTCCTACCTCATCAATGTCACCAAAAGCCTCAAGGAATTCTGTTGGACTTTTCCTCAAAGTCTGGTCAGCTGGCAACGTGTTGTCATTGTAGGAAGACACAAACTTAAAGTCACTGGTTCTGGAACCTGTTGTCAAGTAGGCGTCATAGTTGTAGGTGCTACGTAAAGTTCCTGTGCCGTCAACATCTGCGTAATTAGAAGGCAGATACGCGCCGGGGATGGCAACTGCTCCATCAAACAACAGTCTGGGCTTTCTCCTGCGACAAAACCTCACACCCAGGACGATGATGATGAAGGTCAGGAAGAAGGTGGACACGGACACCAGAGCGATGATCAGGTAAGAGGTCAGCTTGGAATTCTTGTCGTCATAAGAAATGTCCTTCAGTTCCGGCACCTCGGCCAAGTTATCCGAAATAAGTAAATACATGGAGCAGGTGGCAGAGAGAGGGGGCTGTCCGTTATCTTTCACGGCCACAATCAGGTTCTGTTTCATGCTGTCAGACTCCGAAATGTCCCGCTGGGTCCTGATCTCTCCACTGTGGAGACCAATGGTGAAAAGTCCCGGGTCTGTGGACTTGACAATATGATAGGACAGCCAGGCGTTCTGTCCCGAGTCGGCGTCCACCGCGATCACTTTGGACACCACAGAGCCTCCATGTGCAGCTTTGGGGACCAGCTCAGTCATGAAGGAGTTGCCCTCTGGGGCGGGGTACAAAATCTGAGGAGAGTTGTCGTTTACGTCCGATATGAACACGCTGACGCTCATGTTGTTGCTCAGCGGAGGAGAACCGTTATCTCGGGCCATGACGTGGACTTGGAAACTCCTCAAGTGTTCGTAATCAAACGACCTGACAGCGTGGATCACCCCCGTGTCTCCGTTAACAGACACAAAGGAGGACACCGGGGCACCGTTCACTTCAGCAGGTAAAAGAGAATAAATCACGGTGCCGTTCTGTCTCCAGTCGGGGTCTTGAGCACTCACAGAGCATAAAGTGGAGCCAGCTTTGTTATTTTCACTCACATATGCGCTGTAGGACTGTTCCTCAAACACAGGTGGGTTGTCGTTGATGTCCGCTACAGACAAGTGAACACTTTTCGAGGAGGACAAAGGAGGGGAGCCCTTGTCAGTGGCACTGACTGTAATGTTGTAATCAGACACAAGTTCACGGTCAAGTTGTCTAGTGGTCACCAGAGAATAATAGTTTTTAATAGAAGGAACTAACTTAAAAGGGACATTTTGTTGAATGGAGCAATGGACAAGTCCATTTCTCTCAGAGTCTCTGTCCTGTACATTAATGATGCCCACCTCTGCACCTGGTGACACATTTTCTGCTACTGGATTGGTCAGTGACATTAAATTGATCACAGGAGCATTATCATTTACATCGGAAATATCTATTACAACTTTGGCGTAGGAGGTCAGTCCCAAACCGTCTTTAGCTTCCACCTTGATTTCAAAGGAAACCAATTCTTCAAAATCAACCAAACCAGTTACTTTAATTTCCCCAGTTGTGGGATCAATAGCAAATAAATTGTTTTCATCAGATGCATGTCCAAAATCATAACTCACATCTCCATTCACTCCTTCATCAGCATCAGTCGCGCTAACTTTAATCACTATGGTATCTGGAGGAGAGTTTTCAGGCAAACTGGCTTTATAAACGGCCTGGCTGAACACTGGGGCGTTATCATTAGCATCCAGCACGGTGACGCGTATGACTACTGTGCCTGACCTCTGTGGAGAGCCGCCGTCTAAAGCCGTGAGAAGCAAATTCATCTCATTTTGCTTTTCTCGGTCTAATTTATTTTCTAAGACAAGCTCAACTTTATTATTGTCAACAGTGAGAATAAAGTTTTCATTTTTTTGCAGAATATATCGTTGAGCAGCATTTTGGCCTATGTCTGCATCATGAGCCTCCTCAATTGAAAACCGGCTGCCTTTTTCTGCCGACTCCCTTATTTCCATTTCAATCAAATTGTTTTTAAATTTTGGACGGTTGTCATTTACATCTTGAATGTGGAGATTTATGCGATGAAGCTCAAGAGGATTTTCTAACACCAGATCCATTTTAATAATACAGGAAGGTTTCTTCCCGCACAGGCTTTCTCTGTCAATTTTCTCCGATGTGATCAAGTCTCCGGTGCTCAGATTAATCTCACAACACTGCTTACGTGTACCCGCACCGTCAATACGGGCATTTCGTGTAGAAAGCGTCCTCGGATCAGCACCAAGATCTTTGCCTATGTTTCCAACAACCGAAAGGCGTTTCATCTCCTCGGGAAGAGAATAGCTCAGATCTTTGGAGGCGAGTTGCACCGGAACAAAAAAGGCAAAAAGAACGATCAGGCGACGCTTTGAGAATCCAAGATGTCCCATCTTGACTAAATCTGCCCAAAACGGGTCGTACAAAATATTCCACACCGGTCCACGTCCCACAATTTTATGTGTATCGACACGAAAATGTATAATCCAGTTTCCACCACCCGCAGTAGAACAATGCAGTCGCCTCAGAAAGGACGGTTCGCGTTATATGGTTCAACAGCGACACCAAGAGTCGGCACTTATCATTGTCAATCAAAACTCCTCAAGTGTTCGTAATCAAACGACCTGACAGCGTGGATCACCCCCGTGTCTCCGTTAACAGACACAAAGGAGGACACCGGGGCACCGTTCACTTCAGCAGGTAAAAGAGAATAAATCACGGTGCCGTTCTGTCTCCAGTCGGGGTCTTGAGCACTCACAGAGCATAAAGTGGAGCCAGCTTTGTTGTTTTCACTCACATATGCGCTGTAGGACTGTTCCTCAAACACAGGTGGGTTGTCGTTGATGTCCGCTACAGACAAGTGAACACTTTTCGAGGAGGACAAAGGAGGGGAGCCCTTGTCAGTGGCACTGACTGTAATGTTGTAATCAGACACAAGTTCACGGTCAAGTTGTCTAGTGGTCACCAGAGAATAATAGTTTTTAATAGAAGGAACTAACTTAAAAGGGACATTTTGTTGAATGGAGCAATGGACAAGTCCATTTCTCTCAGAGTCTCTGTCCTGTACATTAATGATGCCCACCTCTGCACCTGGTGACACATTTTCTGCTACTGGATTGGTCAGTGACATTAAATTGATCACAGGAGCATTATCATTTACATCGGAAATATCTATTACAACTTTGGCGTAGGAGGTCAGTCCCAAACCGTCTTTAGCTTCCACCTTGATTTCAAAGGAAACCAATTCTTCAAAATCAACCAAACCAGTTACTTTAATTTCCCCAGTTGTGGGATCAATAGCAAATAAATTGTTTTCATCAGATGCATGTCCAAAATCATAACTCACATCTCCATTCACTCCTTCATCAGCATCAGTCGCGCTAACTTTAATCACTATGGTATCTGGAGGAGAGTTTTCAGGCAAACTGGCTTTATAAACGGCCTGGCTGAACACTGGGGCGTTATCATTAGCATCCAGCACGGTGACGCGTATGACTACTGTGCCTGACCTCTGTGGAGAGCCGCCGTCTAAAGCCGTGAGAAGCAAATTCATCTCATTTTGCTTTTCTCGGTCTAATTTATTTTCTAAGACAAGCTCAACTTTATTATTGTCAACAGTGAGAATAAAGTTTTCATTTTTTTGCAGAATATATCGTTGAGCAGCATTTTGGCCTATGTCTGCATCATGAGCCTCCTCAATTGAAAACCGGCTGCCTTTTTCTGCCGACTCCCTTATTTCCATTTCAATCAAATTGTTTTTAAATTTTGGACGGTTGTCATTTACATCTTGAATGTGGAGATTTATGCGATGAAGCTCAAGAGGATTTTCTAACACCAGATCCATTTTAATAATACAGGAAGGTTTCTTCCCGCACAGGCTTTCTCTGTCAATTTTCTCCGATGTGATCAAGTCTCCGGTGCTCAGATTAATCTCACAACACTGCTTACGTGTACCCGCACCGTCAATACGGGCATTTCGTGTAGAAAGCGTCCTCGGATCAGCACCAAGATCTTTGCCTATGTTTCCAACAACCGAAAGGCGTTTCATCTCCTCGGGAAGAGAATAGCTCAGATCTTTGGAGGCGAGTTGCACCGGAACAAAAAAGGCAAAAAGAACGATCAGGCGACGCTTTGAGAATCCAAGATGTCCCATCTTGACTAAATCTGCCCAAAACGGGTCGTACAAAATATTCCACACCGGTCCACGTCCCACAATTTTATGTGTATCGACACGAAAATGTATAATCCAGTTTCCACCACCCGCAGTAGAACAATGCAGTCGCCTCAGAAAGGACGGTTCGCGTTATATGGTTCAACAGCGACACCAAGAGTCGGCACTTATCATTGTCAATCAATTCTATTAAAGTTGAAAATATTAAATGATGTTTTGGGGACAGGAAAGGGAAATCATTTCATTTTTGTACTTGTTAAATGAAAACGTAGCGTTGTGTGTGATATTCCATCAATGCTATTGAGTTATCAATGTCTATTTTGACTCCAGTTGGGGAATAACTATTATTTTCATATCAATGTTTGATGTTATGTGTTCTGATCTATTTTTGTTATTTTATTTATGTTACAGCTGCAGCTATTGTGAAAGCGCTATATGAATAAAGATGTAACGTACTGTATTTTTATTGTTATTATTATGATGATGATTATTATTATTATTATTAATAAACAGCCACTCCCTGTTTTAATAAAACAGCAAGAACAGGCGGGAAACCAGTAATAGCAGTGTGAAAGAAACTACACTACGATATTATTTTTCAGCACCATGGACAGTTGCATCCATTTCTGGAAAGAACGGATGCTTTTCACCAGCAATATAGCAAAACCAAACACAAAAACATCCATCCCTCCATCCATTATCTGATCCACTTATCCTCACAAGGGTCGCGAGTGTGCTGTGCTGGAGCTTATATCTCAGCTGTCTTCGGACAGTTGGTGGGGTATACCCTGAACTGGTTGCCAGCCAATCACAGGGCACACAGAGATTCATCAACCATCCGCGCTCACAATCACATCTACGGACAATGTAGAGTATGAAAACAACCTATCATGCATGTTTTTGGAATGTGGGTGGAGAAAACCCATGCAGGCATGGGAAGTAAATGCAAACTCCACATAGGAATGCCGGGGCCAGAATGGAACCCCGGACATCTGCACTGTGAGGTGAACATGCTAATCAGTCGTCCCCCGTGCTGTCCAACAAATGAACAATTACAATAAAATATCCCCAGAGTGAATAACGCAAAAGGTAGTGGCAGATGGTACTGTAGTGCTCCACTGCCCGGATTTGTGTGCAGGCAGCGTGGGATCGGTTCCCACTCAGTGACGGTGTGCATGTGGGTGTGAATGGTCATTTGTCTCTATGTGTGCCCTGCGACTGACTGGCGACGAGTTCAGGGTGTAGTCTTCCTTCCGTTCTAAGTCAACTGGGATAGGCTCCAGCAACTCCTCGCAACCCAGTTCAGGTTAAACGTTGTTGAAAATGGATGGATAGATGAATAACACAATAGTAGAAAATTGCAACGCTGACTGTACACATCACAGTGGGTGGACAGGCCGCTTCACACCATTCAAAATGAAACTCAGTTTTGAAGATAATTGTTGTTCCAGGAAAACTGACTCCACAAGAAGGAAAAGTAAAGGGAAACTATTTTCATTATTACAATTATTAATTGGAACTAGGCAGGAGAATAATTCCCACATTCCATAGCAATCACTTTCAAGCTACTTCATCAAATGGAAATCAAAACCATACTCAACACTGTCACAGAACAAGGATCCAGATTTCCACAGCTTCAACAAATACAATTCACAAATGAACAAACGATTTCAATATTGTTCTATTTTCTAGATCTCTCACGCACATTATTCGCCAGTAAATGAAACTTATCCCAGCTGCCAATCAACAACCATTCATGATCGCATTCACATGCAGGCCACAAGATTCCACAGCCAAGGAAAAACAATGTCAGTGCAACATTGCTGTGATGTCAGCCTTCCGACACGACTCGTCAAAATAGTTTGAATAACTCAATTGTAACAGAAGTAAAATACAGAGTATGTACAAAATGGACAATGCTAAAAACTTAAACAGTAGCTACAGAAAATAAAATGGATGAAACAGCAGTTTGGGCAGTGAAAAGTCCGAGTTTTGGCTGTGACCAAAAAAGGTTCCTGGTTCAAAACTTGTTTGAGCCTCGGTCATTTAAAGATCAGTGCACTTGAATAGTTAAGTTTCCGTCTGCTGGAATTAAATCCAGTTTTCTGTGAACTGAACACATGCTGAATGCAAAATGGATATTGTGCCCCACAAAAATGTGGTCGCATTTTAATTAATTTAGCATATTTAATTTTGTTTGAAGAAACCTATTTACCAGGTTGATTAAAACAAAATATGTCCGGAATTTAGACAGCAGTGGGGCAGGATCGGAACAATGCAGTGCCAGCCGTGCGTGATTGTTTTCCTGACAGACTGCTGTGACCTCGTCATTCTGGCATGATGCGTTGAACAAGCAGCAACAGATCTCCTGTGCTTATCATTTCTACTGCATTTACAGGACTATTATACTGTTTACACACCTGCCAAACCGAGGCCCGTTATAATAACATTTGGTCAACCATGGGAAAAAAAGTCACACTGACATTTTGTCATGACACATGATAAACATTCGTGGCCATTCAGGCATACTTAACTGATTCTATATGTGACCATTTCCGGAGCAACTTATTGAATCCAGGTTTTACATTGTGAATTTACAGAAGTGGGAGAAAAAGTACAGAATACGTAGATGAGGACAAAACTAATGAAATGGAAAAGTACTGTATTCTAAAATAGAAATGTGATGGCATGAGCAAGACAAAATTAAACCGGCAAAAAAAGATTTGAAACGATCTTAATTTGAAAGAAACCTACCTCTTCAGAGGACTCAAGATATTCAAAAGGATCAGCAAAGTCACTCTGACTTTTCTTCAGAGTCTGGTCAGCAGGCAGCGTGTTGTCATTGTAGGACGAAACAAACTTAAAGTCACTGGTTCTGGAACCTGTTGTCAAGTAGGCGTCATAGTTGTAGGTGCTGCGCAAAGTTCCTGTGCCGTCAACATCTGCGTAATTAGGAGGCAGATAAGCGCCCGGAATGGCAACTGCTCCATCAAACAACAGTCTGGGCTTTCTCCTGCCACAAAACCTCACACCCAGGACGATGATGACGAAGGTCAGGAAGAAGGTGGACACGGACACCAGAGCGATGATCAGGTAAGAGGTCAGCTTGGAATTCTTGTCATCATAAGAAATGTCCTTCAGTTCTGGCACTTCGGCCAGGTTATCCGATATAAGTAAATACATGGAGCAGGTGGCAGAGAGAGGGGGATGCCCGTTATCTTTCACGGCCACAATCAAGTTCTGCTTCATGCTGTCAGACTCCGAAATGTCCCGCTGGGTCCTGATCTCTCCACTGTGGAGACCAATGGTGAAAAGTCCCAGGTCTGTGGATTTGCAGGCGTTCTGTCCCGAGTCGGCGTCCACCGCGATCACTTTGGACACCACAGAGCCTGCGTGTGCAGCTTTGGGGACCAGCTCGGTCATGAAGGAGTTGCCCTCTGGGGCAGGGTACAGTATCTGAGGAGAGTTGTCGTTCACGTCCAATATGAACACGCTGATGCTTACATTGCTGCTCAGCGGAGGAGAACCGTTGTCTCGGGCCATGACGTGGACTTGAAAACTCCTCAAGTGTTCGTAGTCAAACGACCTGACAGCGTGGATCACCCCCGTGTCTCCATTAACAGACACAAAGGAGGACACAGAGGCACCGTTCACTTCAGCAGGTAAAAGAGAATAAATCACGGTGCCGTTCTGTCTCCAGTCGGGGTCTTGAGCACTCAGAGAGCATAAAGTGGATCCAGCTTTGTTATTTTCACTCACATATGCACTGTAGGACTGTTCCTCAAACACAGGTGGGTTGTCGTTGATGTCCGCTACAGACAAGTGAACACTTTTCGAGGAGGACAGAGGAGGAGAACCCTCGTCAATGGCACTGATTGTAATGTTATAATCAGACACTAGTTCACGGTCAAGTTGTGCAGTTGTCACGAGTGAATAATATTTTTTTATCGAAGGAACTAATTTAAAGGGTACATTTTGTTGAATGGAACAGCTGACTTTTCCATTATTTTCAGAGTCTCTGTCCTGCACATTAATGATGCCCACCTCTGTACCAGGTGACACATTCTCTGCAACTGGATTATACAGAGAATTTAAATGAATAATAGGGGCGTTGTCATTTACATCGGTAATATCTATTATTACTGTAGCATAGGATGTGAGTCCTAAACCATCTTTGGCTTGCACTTTCATTTCATAGGAATTGTTCTCTTCAAAATCAGTCTCACCTGAAAGCTTAACTGTGCCAGATTTGGGGTCAATTTTGAAAACCTTTGTGTCATCATTTGATATGTGGCCAAAATTGTAAGTCACGTCCCCATTCACCCCTTCATCAGCATCAGTAGCGCTAACTTTAATCACTAGTGTATCGGGAGGAGAGTTTTCAGGCAAACTGGCTTTATAAACGGCCTGACTGAACACTGGGGCGTTATCATTAGCATCCAGCACGGTGACGTGTATGACGACTGTGCCTGACATCTGTGGAGAGCCGCCATCTAAAGCTGTGAGAAGCAAATTCATCTCACTTTGCTTTTCTCGGTCGAGCTTATTTTCAAGAACGAGTTCAACCTTGTTTTCAACTGCAAGAATAAAATTGTTATTTCTTTGTAGAATGTATCGTTGAACACCATTTTGACCTATATCCGCATCATGGGCCTCCTCGATGGTAAAACGACTGCCCTTTTCTGCCGATTCTCTAATTTCCATCTCAATTAAATGGTCACGGAATTTAGGAGAATTGTCATTTATATCTTGAATATGAAAACTCACACGTTGAAGCTCCAGAGGATTCTCCAAAACTAGATCGAATTTTATGACACATGAAGGTTTCGTTCCACAAATGTTTTCCCTGTCAATCCTCTCTGATGTGATCAGGTCTCCCGTGCTCAGATTAATTCCACAGTAGCGTCTCCGCGCTTCCTCAAAATCAAATCGAGGCTTCCGGGCTGCAAAAGTCACGAGATCGGCTCCAAGATCTTTTGCTATATTTCCGACAACAGAGCCCTGTTTCATCTCCTCTGGAACAGAATAACTCAGATCTCCATAAACGAGAGGCACCATTAAGACGAAAGAAACAAAGCACAGGATTGAAGCAAGCTTGGAAAATCCTTTGTCTCCCATCTTTAAGGACAACACGTCCGATATTTGGTCAAATGGCAGCGCAATTCCAGCTGAAGACACAAGCTAAGTCAATCACCAATTTTGCCACACAACCTGAGATAATACGGGCTGCAAAAAAATATGATTATGGCTGTTTCACTGCCTGCGAACAGTAAATGCAGTCAGATAAGCTTGCAGTAATGGGTGGAGGGCTCCGTCTACGATCTGCGAGCCGAGAGCGACATCATCAGTCCATTTTTTACTCTTACACTTAAGAAATAATCATGCATGCGCTCTTGTTTATATGTGATCTCATCCTAATAACTGAATAAAAGGAGAGATATTTATTGTGTGCAGAAATGAAAATGAAAGGAAAAATATCAGCTCATTGGCATACTATATGTTCCAAATTCAGAATATGGTCCGTAGAAAATAAAAGGAGATTCAGAACCAAAAATAAGAACTTGTTTAAAACCCTGGTAAAACGAACCGTTACATCGAATTAATAAATTGGCTTTTCTTTATTATTTTCTCCAAGCACGTGTGTTTGTATTCGAACACCGTACCATGAGGTCGGTATTAATTTTGCAACCATAAAACATCCGATTCCTAATTATCATCAAAATTCAATAACTGCTGTATCAAACCATCTCTTCAGATTCAGTAACACAATGCGCCAAAGTGTGCCTCTGCAAGACCAATTCAGATGCGGCTATTTGGATTGCAAAGAACATGTTTTGTGCATCCATGACAGTTTCGTTTTTCGTTTATTTAATACGAAATAGATTTTGTCAAAGAATCTGTCTGATGCAAATATGCACACGAGAGGGAAAAACGGAGAAAAGGCTGTATGCATTTGAAAGGTAGCAATAACGTCGGCTGAACCTGTGCATCAAGCACAGCTCCGATCTCATTATTTTAACAATTAAAAAAATGTGACCAAATAAATCAGATTTTATTCGCATTTAAGTAATCGAATTATGCTTATAATGTTGCTCCAGAGATATAAATACATTTAAGCACAAGTCATACACTATAGATCAATCAAAACTCAATGTATAATTTAAAATGGCAAATAAATACTTTCATGTCAATGCGATGGAATTTCGTGTTACAGATGGAAGTTATCGTTTTTTGTGTTTCCACTCCTGCAAAGTGAAACGGACGTAAACAACTCGTACGTGCGGGTACGTCAAGTTCGTGCATATCCTGTCTTCCGTGCACTAAATATTATGATGACGTCTGAAGCCCAAGGGGTGAGACATGTAGGCCCCAGATTAGATTATTAGCGGATTTACAACTTCTTTTCACAACTAAAATCCAATTCACGAGCTCTAGCAGTCACTAATTATATTTACCTTGTCGCATTGCGTCCCTCTGTTGTTTATTCCTGATTCATTCTTGCATTATGATGAGTTAGCGTCGGATTTTTCTCACGGTGTGAGCAAGATCTGCGATCGCGGTGAAGACCCGTCCAAATAGACGCCCAACCCCCAAAAATCGCCCATTCGTTGTTTTTTGCCTGTCATGTCTGTTCTTTTTAAAAAGAGATAGCGGGGAAAAAAGAAAAAAGTAAATTTGTCCTTTGCCTCAAAGTGACTTGGGTATACTGCAAGAAACGTAAAATAAGTAAAAGTTATATCGCCACATGTACAATATTAAGTTGCCAAGAGGAATAATATTGAAGTACTGCGTCTGACATTTGCATATCGTAAATATTCCAAGAAATTGTATGATAATAAGTCAAGGTTACTTAAGCACTTACGTGGAAAGAAAACTTTTTAAGTGAGTTGTTAGACTTTGGTTCATTTGAATATACTTTATTTTTGTTGTATTTGGATTTTTTAAATGTTGTTATGCGATGTCCAGACAAGAGTACACAAAGATCTGAGCGTTGGCTAATGTACAACGATGAGCGGGACATCACTTGACGTAGGCGTCTTGAGGCCTCAGTCCGAAAAGGGTCAAAGCACGCGAGAGGCTACCGGTACGCCCATGAAAAGACTTCCGGTGACACATTGTGTTGCCCTCCCCCAACCGTTCCAAATAACCTTTTCCTCTTTGTTTTCAGTGGTTCAGCCATGACGGTAAGGAACAATTTCTGTTGATAACGAAGATGGCTGGGGAAATGTATCAGAGGAAATATTGGAGTGAAAGTAAAATTGACGGGAAGTAGGCGATCAATGATGATGTGTAAATTGTACTCACGGAATTAAATCGTATTTGTTCTCCTTTGCATTGCAAAACTGGTGAATTAAAGTGTCGTATTTGTCACGTCTGATATTAATTTGTTCTGAAAAGGTGTATTGTTTTGACAAGACCCATACCTGTCAACTTTTCGGAGCGCCAACCTGTATAAACTACCAAAAAAAATCCTTATAAAGAGCAAAAAATCCTTATAACATACCAAAGCATTTTATATGTCAAAATAACGCCAGAAAAAAACCCACGAAATATGAATGATATATTTGTTTCCTTTGTAGAACTTGCTTGTACACTACCGAAGTATGCAATGAATACTCAGCTGTTTTCAACTAGGAACCACGTGATTTACTAGAAAGTTACCGGAAATGAAAGCATTCGAGTAGACTAGCACCATTCTGGGCAAAAGCAAACGGAACTACCTGTTAGAGGGAAAAAAACCCCCAAAAAAACCCGGGAAATTTTCAGAATCCGTATTATTTGTGCGATATGGCCATATACGTAAGATTCACCACAAAATCCGTATGAACTATGGCTAAACCGTATGAGTTGACAGGTATGAAGACCCAGCAGGCAAGAATTACCGTCACCTTTCGAGACAAGTTGTGAATTTGTCCTACCTCTGACGGGGTTCCCATATCTTCAAAAGGATCAGCAAACTCACTTGGACTTTTCCTCAGAGTCTGGTCAGCAGGCAGCGTGTTGTCATTGTAGGACGAAACAAACTTAAAGTCACTGGTTCTGGAACCTGTTGTCAAGTAGGCGTCATAATTGTAGGTGCTGCGCAAAGTTCCTGTGCCGTCAACATCTGCATAATTAGGAGGCAGATATGCGCCGGGGATGGTGACTGCTCCATCAAACAACAGTCTGGGCTTTCTCCTGCGACAAAACCTAACACCCAGGACGATGATGATGAAGGTCAGGAAGAAGGTGGACACGGACACCAGAGCGATGATCAGGTAAGAGGTCAGCTTGGAATTCTTGTCGTCATAAGAAATGTCCTTCAGTTCTGGCACTTCGGCCAAGTTGTCCGAAATAAGTAAATACATGGAGCAGGTGGCAGAGAGAGGGGGCTGTCCGTTATCTTTCACGGCCACAATCAGGTTCTGTTTCATGCTGTCAGACTCCGAAATGTCCCGCTGGGTCCTGATCTCTCCACTGTGGAGACCAATGGTGAAAAGTCCCGGGTCTGTGGACTTGACAATATGATAGGACAGCCAGGCGTTCTGTCCCGAGTCGGCGTCCACCGCGATCACTTTGGACACCACAGAGCCTCCGTGTGCAGCTTTGGGGACCAGCTCGGTCATGAAGGAGTTGCCCTCTGGGGCAGGGTACAGTATCTGAGGAGAGTTGTCATTTAGGTCCGATATGAACACGCTGACACTGACGTTGCTGCTTAGGGGAGGAGAACCGTTGTCTCGGGCCATGACGTGGACTTGGAAACTCCTCAAGTGTTCGTAATCAAACGACCTGACAGCGTGGATCACCCCCGTGTCTCCATTAACAGACACATAGGAGGACACAGAGGCACCGTTCACCTCGGAAGGTAACAGAGAATAAATCACGGTGCCGTTCTGTCTCCAGTCGGGGTCTTGTGCACTAACAGAGCATAAAGTGGAGCCAGCTTTGTTATTTTCGTTCACATATGCGCTGTAGGACTGCTCCTCAAATACAGGTGGGTTGTCGTTGATGTCTGCTACAGACAAGTGAAGACTTTTTGAGGAGGACTGAGGAGGAGAACCCTCGTCCATGGCACTGATTGTAATGTTGTAATCAGGCACTCTTTCACGGTCAAGTTGTTCCATCGTCACCAGAGAATAATAGTTTTTAATAGAAGGAACTAATTTAAAAGGGACATTTTGTGGAATGGAGCAGCGCACCTGTCCATTTTTCCCAGAATCTCTGTCCTGCACGTTAATAATGCCCACCTCTGTACCAGGTGACACATTCTCTGACACAGTGTTGGACAGTGACTTCAAATTAATTTCAGGAGCATTATCATTTACATCAGTAACATCTATTATGATTTTACTGTAGGATGTCAGTCCCAAACCATCTTTCGCTTCAACACTCATTTCATATGAACTTTTCTCTTCAAAATCAATTAAACGTGTTACTGTAATAACACCTGTTGCCGGCTCAATAGAAAATGCATTAACATTATCATCTGAGACATGGCCAAAGTCATATGTCACATCGCCATTCACGCCTTCATCTGCATCTGTAGCACTAACATTGATCACTATTGTATCTGGAGGAGAGTTTTCAGGCAGACTGGCTTTATAAACGGCCTTGCTGAACACTGGGGCGTTATCATTAGCATCCAGCACGGTGACGTGTATGACTACTGTGCCCGATCTTTGAGGAGAGCCGCCATCTAAAGCTGTGAGGAGCAAATTCATCTTACTTTGCTTTTCTCGGTCGAGCTTATTTTCTAGAACAAGCTCGACTTTGTTGTTGTCAACAGCAAGAATAAAATTTGCATTTCTTTGTAGATTGTATCTTTGAATGGCATTTTGGCCAATATCTGCATCATGGGCCTTTTCTATGGAAAAACGACTGCCCTTTTCTGCTGACTCACTTATTTCCATCTCAATCAAATTCTTTTTGAATTTTGGATAGTTGTCATTTACATCTTGAATGTGGAGATTTATGCGATGAAGCTCAAGAGGATTTTCCAACACCAGGTCCAGTTTTATCACACATGAGGGTTTTTTGTCACAAAGGCTTTCTCTGTCGATTCTCTCCGCTGTGATCAAGTCCCCCGTGCTCAGATTAATCTCACAATACTGCTTACGTGTCCCTTCAACATCAATCCGGGCATTTCGAGCAGACAATGTTCTCGGGTCAACACCAAGATCTTTTGCTATATTTCCAACAACAGACGAGCGTTTCATCTCCTCCGAAAGAGAATAGCTCAGATCTCCGTACACGAGGCGCATCTGAGCAACGACGACAAAAACATACATCAGACGGCAAAGAGAGAATTCCTCGACTCCCATGTTGACAGAAATAATCCAAAGTGTGTTGAATCTCCCAGTCAGACGATCCAATGCTCCACACGATTTCCAATTCGACGCTGGTCGACGCAAACAAATTGACAAGGTTCCAACCATCCGCAGAAAGACAAAGCAACTGGAATCCGTGCAACGACAGACAGACCGTATGCGGGTTTGCGTTATACAAGCCAACAGCGACGCCAAGAGTCCATTTGTAGGAACAGCGCTAAATGCAAAAAACATAAAAAAAATACTGACATTCTCAGATATGTTTCTTTCAGGCCTTTTTGCCATGCGCATTACACACTGACAAACTGGAAAATACCAACGAATGTGACTATTTCCCAGCATCTTTTTAGTCAAACTAGTTTTGTGTTCAACTTTGGAAATAATACACGAAAGTGTAGCCATTTTAAATTAATTTTCATGGATTAATAAACGATTCTGCAACTGTTTCAGTCGTGCATATCTCATCGCGTGTGATATAAAACAGTGTCGAAACATCAAGGTTGAGTACTTTCTCTATAATGTGGATAAAACAATCGAATTAAATAAAAATGCACTGTGGTCAAATCTGTTGCGATTCTGTAGCATGTGTGAAAACAAAAGTGAAGTCGCGTTTCGTCAGCTGAAGTTGGGTCTTTCAGCACCATGGACAGGTATCGAATGTTCGAGTCAGGCTGGAGTGCATTCATGAGCACAAGGGCTCTCAGTCTTTGCACCTTGAGACCGACTTTGTCCTGTGGTCATTTAGTTATCAGAACGCAAACAATAAAGTACCCTTATAATAATAAAAATAATTATACGAAAACACTCGTATGTCTTGTTTTTAAAAACGTGCAAATTGTATTTCAAAGTTAGAATTGGAAAAAAAAGAACGCGAATCAGCTTTGTGCAAAATAGGCCATACAATTAGGGAACTATGTTCTATTTCTGCATTTACACCACACACGTTGAAAAAAACCGCAACATAAATAAAAATAAAATACATTCAAAATAAATAAGAGATGCTCAGACTGTACGAAATGAACACCGTGACAAAATTCGACACTGCTGTGTGCAGCGTGAGGAGGAAAGTAAAATGAATTGCCCACTTCGCCACTTGTCTCAAATTGGGAGTTCTGTTCCTTTTTAGATATCCAAAGCTCACGTTTATCGCGGTTTGCCATCTTGCCGAACTGAAGCGGAACAAATTTGAGAAAAAAACGTTGCATGTATCCTGCATTTGCCTTTCACAGAAAACATTAATCAGAATTAACATGCATGGCAAAGTCTCTCTCTTGCTCGGTCTCCCGCTTACTCTTTTTTTGTCTCAAGAAACAAGTCAAATGGAATGACTTGATTGCAAACATGCATCCTTGAACTATAGGGCAGAGTGATGTGTAGTAACGTATAACGCAGGAACGCATGCAGTGTACGTTTATTGTAAATATAATCCATTATAGGTGTTGAGATAGGGACAATACTTGTTTATTTAGAAAAAGGTCCATTATATTAATCATTTTGTAGAATGTTTATATTTGATATTTCCTTCGAGACGTCTTTTTACAGATCATGGGAATAATATGGAAGTTGAACACCAAATAAGAAGAAATAAATAAAGAGGGATATGAACAAAGGAAAAATAAATGAATTTGAATGACTGAATTCACTAATTCATTGATGACAATTTGAGGGGAGCGGGACTCTTACCTCTACAGTTGCGTCGAGATCTTCAAAAGGATCAGCAAAGTCACTTGAACTTTTCCTCAGAGTCTGGTCAGCTGGTAGCGTGTTGTCATTGTAGGACGAAACAAACTTAAAGTCACTGGTTCTGGAACCTGTTGTCAAGTAGGCGTCATAGTTGTAGGTGCTGCGTAAAGTTCCTGTGCCGTCAACATCTGCGTAATTAGGAGGCAGATACGCGCCGGGGATGGCAACTGCTCCATCAAACAACAGTCTGGGCTTTCTCCTGCGACAAAACCTCACACCCAGGACGATGATGATGAAGGTCAGGAAGAAGGTGGACACGGACACCAGCGCGATGATCAGGTAAGAGGTCAGCTTGGAATTCTTGTCGTCATAAGAAATGTCCTTCAGTTCCGGTACCTCGGCCAAGTTGTCCGAAATAAGTAAATACATGGAGCAGGTGGCAGAGAGAGGGGGCTGTCCGTTATCTTTCACGGCCACAATCAGGTTCTGTTTCATGCTGTCAGACTCCGAAATGTCCCGCTGGGTCCTGATCTCGCCACTGTGGAGACCAATGGTGAAAAGTCCCGGGTCTGTGGACTTGACAATATGATAGGACAGCCAGGCGTTCTGTCCCGAGTCGGCATCCACCGCGATCACTTTGGACACCACAGAGCCTCCATGTGCAGCTTTGGGGACCAGCTCGGTCATGAAGGAGTTGCCATCCGGGGCGGGGTACAAAATCTGAGGAGAGTTGTCATTCATGTCCGATATGAAAACGTTGATGGTCACATTGCTGCTCAGCGGAGGAGAACCGTTGTCTCGGGCC
>NW_017805461.1:2355546-2363364 GCF_001891065.2 Hippocampus comes | reverse complement strand
GAAGACACAAACTTAAAGTCACTGGTTCTGGAACCTGTTGTCAAGTAGGCGTCATAGTTGTAGGTGCTGCGTAAAGTTCCTGTGCCGTCAACATCTGCGTAATTAGGAGGCAGATAAGCGCCCGGAATGGCAACTGCTCCATCAAACAACAGTCTGGGCTTTCTCCTGCGACAAAACCTCACACCCAGGACGATGATGATGAAGGTCAGGAAGAAGGTGGACACGGACACCAGCGCGATGATCAGGTAAGAGGTCAGCTTGGAATTCTTGTCGTCAGAAGAAATGTCCTTCAGTTCTGGTACCTCAGCCAAGTTATCCGAAATAAGTAAATACATGGAGCAGGTGGCAGAGAGAGGGGGCTGTCCGTTATCTTTCACGGCCACAATCAGGTTCTGTTTCATGCTGTCAGACTCCAAAATGTCCCGCTGGGTCCTGATCTCGCCACTGTGGAGACCAATGGTGAAAAGTCCCGGGTCTGTGGACTTGACAATATGATAGGACAGCCAGGCGGTCTGTACCGGCGTCCACCGCGATCACTTTGGACACCACAGAGCCTCCGTGTGCAGCTTTGGGGACCAGCTCGGTCATGAAGGAGTTGCCTTCCGGGGAAGGGTACAAAATCTGAGGAGAGTTGTCGTTCACGTCCGATATGAACACGCTGACGCTCACGTTGCTGCTCAGCGGAGGAGAACCGTTGTCTCGGGCCATGACGTGGACTTGGAAACTCCTCAAGTGTTCGTAATCAAACGACCTGACAGCGTGGATCACCCCCGTGTCTCCGTTCACAGAAATGTAAGAGGATGCCGGAGCACTGTTCACCTCAGAAGGTAACAGAGAATAAATTACTGTGCCGTTCTGTCTCCAGTCGGGGTCTTGAGCACTAATGGAGCATAAAGTGGAGCCAGCTTTGTTATTTTCGCTCACATATGCGCTGTAGGACTGTTCCTCAAACACAGGTGGGTTGTCGTTGATGTCCGCTACAGACAAAAGAACACTTTTTGAAGAGGACAATGGAGGGGAGCCCTCGTCAGTAGCACTGATTGTAATGTTGTAATCAGACACAAGTTCACGGTCAAGTTGTTCCGTCGTCACCAGAGAATAATAGTTTTTAATAGAAGGAACTAACTTAAAGGGGACGTTTTGTTCAATGGAGCAGCTGACTTTTCCATTCTTTTCAGAGTCTCTGTCCTGCACATTAATGATGCCCACCTCCGTACCAGGTGACACATTCTCTGCCACTGGATAAGCCAGAGACTTTAAATTGATCACAGGGGCGTTGTCGTTTACATCAGTAATATCGATTATCACTTTAGCATACGATGTCAGCCCTAAACCATCTTTAGCTTCTACTCTCATTTCATAGGAGGCTTTCTCTTCAAAATCAGTCACACCCGTTACTTTAATTTCGCCTGTCACGGGACTGATCGAAAATACACTTATAATATTGCCAGACACGTGTCCAAAATCATAAGTCACGTCGCCATTTACTCCCTCGTCCGCGTCAGTGGCACGAACATTAATCACTATTGTATCTGGAGGAGAGTTTTCAGGCAGACTGGCTTTATAAACGGCCTTGCTGAACACTGGGGCGTTATCATTAGCATCCAGCACGGTGACGTGTATGACGACTGTGCCTGACATCTGTGGAGAGCCGCCATCTAAAGCCGTGAGAAGCAAATTCATTTCACTTTGCTTTTCTCGGTCTAATTTATTTTCTAAGACAAGCTCGACTTTATTACTGTCAACTGAAAGAATAAAGTTCGAATTCTTTTGTAAATTATATATTTTCACAGCATTTTGGCCAATATCTGCATCATGGGCCTCCTCAATCGAAAAACGACTCCCCCTTTCTGCCGACTCTCCTATTTCCATTTCAATTAAATTCTTCTTGAAGTGCGGCGAGTTATCATTTACATCTTGAATGTGGAGACTGACGCGATGTAGCTCGAGAGGATTTTCCAAAACCAGATCCACTGTTGCCACGCACGAGGGCTTCTTGTCACAAAGAATTTCTCTGTCAATTCTCTCCGCGACGATCAAATCTCCGGTGCTCAGATTCAAATCACAATAACGTCTCCGAGTGTCCTCGATATCAATCCGAGCTTTTCGTGAAGATAATGTCCTCAGGTCCACTCCGAGATCTTTGCCTATATTTCCAATAGCAGACAAGGGTTCCATCTCCTCTGGAAAAGAATAGCTGAGATCTCCATGAGCGAGGGACAGCGTCGCGATGAAAGCAGAAATGCAGCAGACAATCGGGCCTCGCGCTGAAATTCCTTTTTCTACCATTGTTCCGGGGGAAAACATACATCCAGGTCTTCGCAATGTGATACTCGGTCAAACTACGTCAGAAATAAATCGAAATGATCCGTCATTTAACTTGTCCGACGACGAATACGAAACGCGCCGGGATGAAGTGATTCTTGGAACTGGTCCAAGACAATGGGTGGAGATGTGTGCGGTTTGTGTGGGCTCACAGCGGCACCACGAGTCGTTTTTCGCTCTTTACATCTGCGGAGAATTAACTTCAAACGTCACATTGGATTTCTTGAATAATAGCATGGGGGGATTTTAATAGAGGTTAGTCATTCGAAAACAAAATATACAAATGTCCTTCGACATTAAACATATGAAGATAAAAAGTTTCGCGGTTGCAATACATTGTTAACGAGAGGGATGAGCATGTGATAATAATAATAATAAAAATGTACGATAGTAGATTACAGTGTAAAAAGCTTTTCCGTGACTTTTTAACCTTCCTAAAGGTGATTCTGTTTCGAATTTAATTTTGTTGTCTCGTGTGCCTTTTTTGTTTTCCTTGTTCGATTTTGTTCCCACATGTTCTTGTCATCAGGGTCCCTTGTGTTCACCAATTAACTCGCTCAACCCTTTGCGTTTCGTCCAGGTGTTCCTTTTCATTTCGTCGGTTTGCTTGTATTTGGTTCCCTGTTGTTCTTCTCGGTCGGATTGCTGTTGCTGTCACGTTATTTTGTTTTACTGTCATGTTTTTTTTTTTTTGGTTTGTTTTTGTTTGTTTGTTACTTTGGTTAATTGGGGTTTTTCAGGACTTCCAAATTTTAATTTTTAATTAATGAATAATTAAACTAGATTATTAATAATCACTTGTATTAGTTGTTCATTGGTATATTGGCTGTTTTAGAGTAGAAATTAACAATATACTATCTAATCTTATCATACATTGACATTCATATGGATAGATGTAAGTCCTACGATATTAAAAATCGTAATTGTAACTTTTAATTAATTAATAAATAACCTTAATTATTAATAATCACTATCATTAGTCGTACATTTGTATATTATCCGTTTTTGAAACGAAACTAACAGTACACTATCAAGGTCAAAGCATACATTTACATTCACATGATTTGATATCATGGTTAGTGAATTGCAAAGTGTATGGCTACACCGTAATAGTGTATCGTATGGTACATAAATGTGAAATTGTAATTTTGATTAAGTTCACACAAATTCCTTTTTAAAAGGTATAATTATGACTCATGATGAATTTTACCATTCAGGTTTCAAAAGGAACAATTTCGGTACAATGGTACCATCAGATGGTCATTCGAACACAAGAATCTTCTAAAAGCTGTCCTTAGATGAACATTTCTCATTAATGATTTTCTTTTTAGGACCAGCATCGTGAATAAAACGTGGACTGTGTCATTTATCACCCATGTCTTGTTTAAACAGATATACACAAAACATGCATGACTTCACTTCGCAATTTGTTAGAGAAAAAAATTCCCCAAAACAACCCAGAATTTTGGGTCGAATTTGGTAAAAAATGTGGAATTACTAAGACCTTTCATTTTACTAATACATGTAAAAAAAAAAATCAAAACAGCGATTTTTTTGGTCGTTTTCCCATGGCATGTGTATGCAGTTACTGGATCCATAAAGTCAAACAAAATTTGTCATTTATCAGAACATATTGAAAGGAATTTGGGAATTTGTGGTAATAAAACAAACAAACAAACATGTTACTCCGAGTCTTCTTCAATTCGCCGACGCAGTTTAATCGACAGTGCTTATTTTTGGTAACTTTTGGTCATGTTCTGTTGCTACAATGACACCTGAGACTGTCGAACGATTGCCCGGGTTGTGTGAACCAAAAGTCAAGGTCCTCCATCCTCTGGGCAATACTCCAAGGTTTTCGTGTCCAGTCCAGCAATCCCTCGCTGTGACTGTTTGAGGCGCTGCTGATTCCACGTAATATGAGTAGCGCACAGTGTGCAGTATTCCAGAGGATAAGCAGGAAGAGGAGGAGTTAGTCCAGCCATGCGTTATTCTCGAACTGTGCGTGTGTGTGTGTGTGTGTGTTTTAAATAGGACTGTTTTAAATTATTATTTTAAGAAAGAAAATCAACACTTCCTCCCTATTTGTGGAGTAATTCAGCTGGACTATTTGTCTTTTTTCCTTTTCTTTTTTTTTTGTCCCCATTTACAATCACGTTAATTTGATGCACTGTGGTATTTTGCCCAGTAGATGGCGACTTCTACTCACGGCCCCTCCAAATGGGGACTTGCAACTTTCTGTTTACCCTCACCAGCTGGCTTGTGCATAAAGAGGTCGATGGTTACAGATAAGCGTTGTGAAATCTATCTTGATCTTTAATTTACTCGGTGTGGTTTAGGACAGTGACGCATGTTTTGATTAATATACCCTGAACGACACACAGAGCAGCTTTCAAATGACATGCACCTTTGACCTCGACATCGTCATGCAGTGTGCAGAGAGTATAGTTGGAGAATTAGGTCACCTATTTCCGGTTAAGTGGTGATTGCCTGAAATCAATTATTACACAATTATGAGCATGTGCCTTTTGTATTTAATGACCAGTTCCCTAAAGTCTTATTGTGTCACAGCTGATTAAAAGGAAAGGAAATGAAATACTGACACCATATATTTTATTCATGCATCCCGATAATACTGGTGTGCATATACAGAATAGTTAAATGTGGTGAATAAGCTTAGACCTGGCATTTGTGAATAGGTCATTATGACAGATTGCAATGAATTTTCATACCACAGAATTTTAATGTGACTCATGTGTTTTGACTGTTTGACTTGAATATGTTCTTTTCTCACAAGCCAATAGTAGGCTACTTCAACGCTGCATCTTCGTCCTGGATGGTCCATACTTACCTCCTTTGTCTCCCACAGCAGCAGGATGATGCGTCAATGAGTCATTGCAGATGATGTCAGCCTCACTTTATGTACTATAGGTCAAACAGATGCACTTATTTTAAACCACACCTCCCTTCCACTACATGCAGTTTATATATTACATTTTTCAAAAACTACATCAGCTTAAAATCTGCACTTATTGTTGTTACTTTGAATTGCATATGTTCTCTGCTTTAGAAGTTATCATGTACATATATAATGTTTTGGCCGTATAACTACATACTGTGTGTGTGCGCGTGTGTGTGTGAGTGTGTATATATACATGTACACTTTGTATTGCGATGCGTGGGGATACAAAGAAGATATTTTCAACGGTGCTCCAGAATCTGCCAAAATATGCAATCACATTCATTATAAATTCCAAACACTGTAAGCTAATTATGTGCCAAGAGTTTCACTATTAATGTGTTTGTCTGTTGTTCACTGTAATTGGCCAAATTTAGAAAAGGTTTTTTTTAGGGCTTTTTTTTTCCTGATTGCTCACAGTGGTAAGTTTGTGTGTTTGCATGTTCTCCTCGTGCCTGTGTGGGTTTTCCTCCATGTCCTCCCACATTCCAAAAACATGCATGGCAGGTTAACGGGGCACTCTAAATTATTCCGAGTTGTGAGTGTGAGCGCGAATGGTTGTTTGTCTATGTGTGCCCTGCATTTGGCTGGCAGAAGAACATAAACTCAGTGGCACATAGAAACAGGGAAAAATGTGTTTAACATTGACAACAAAAAACAGATACATTACTAATTTTTATGATAGTTATTGTTATCTGGATTCAAAGGGCTTCACATGATGTGCCGCTTATTTATTTGTTACAGCAGGTTACTGTTTTATATGTGAAAGGGTCAAGTGCCACAATTCAACAGCACTCATCTGCCCTGTTTATGTTTATTATGATTGTTTGATATTGTGCTTCTTACATGCCGCCATCAATACCGGCCAATTAACATTTTGTCATTCTCATTGTGTCGTTTATGACACTTTTCAATAGTCCCTTCCACATGTAAGAGCTGTAGGAATTCCTCTCATGGTACAAAAAAATCTGTCTGAAAAATTTATCAAAACAAATGTCATTGATGAATAATTACTTTTTGCTTAATTTTTAAACAATTTTAAGCCCAGCCATGACTGATTAGTCTGACTTGAAATACACATGCTCTGCCTTCTGAAACAGTCGACACCAAGGGGGCCCAAACATTTTTGACCAAAGATCTACTTTTCGATCAAACAACCTCCCGCGATCGACTCGTTACTGCACACGCTCGGACTTACACACACATGCCCTAATGAGCAATAGCCATTACGGCCGGCAAAATCAAATAAACAAAAAATAAAGTAGACACAAAAGCAAATCACTGCTTACCTTAGTAGAGACCCGGACGTGGAGGAATGGGACGCACTTTCGCAGCGTGTTCACTATCCTGCCTCACGTGTACCGTTTTAAAATGCTTCTCCCGGCATTCCAGATTCCCATTCTTCGCCAGCGGCCTCGGTGAATTGTACATGACACAAACTGTGACTGAGAATAATAATAACAATAAAAGATATAGCGCAACAGCTCTGATCGCAAGGTGCAATCCAAGACTGCTCACCGCCAACAACTTCCGGTGATGAAGGTCACGCGCCACCGTAGGTTAAAGGTGATCTGCTTTTCAATTTAATAAAATTTTAAAATACTTTTTGTGAAAGTTAAACTGATGGGATTCTAAGGGTGCGGTGTACACTAACACAAAAATATATTAATAACACGCACAGACACACATTATATTGTGTTTTTTTTTTTCCATCGACACGCCTCGCTATAGACTTGGGACCAATCCGAGAGCTACCGGTCGATTGCGATCGAGGTATTGGGCAGCCCTGGTCTACACGATTCACAATTCAGGTGGTATCCTGAATAAGAAGGGAATAACAGGACTGATTATGTTTAATTTTGGCCAACAAGGCAGATGTTTCCCTTTCATTTTACAGCAGACATATCCCCTGGGATCCAATAAATCTATCTAGCCACTCCGTGCAACTGTTTCTTGTACAACTGGGAGCTTCCATTCACAAGAGACTGTTGGCACCATGTGCAACCAAGACATTTAGACAAAGGACAAATGCAGCAAGCAGGTCAATTATCTTGCACCTCTTACCTCCTCAAGAAATGTGTGTATGTGGACATCAATTGGATTTATACGTCAGAGTCCAAACTGATATTATTTTGAAGCAATCAATAAAGTATCCTCATTGAGGGAAAAAAAAAGATTTTGGGGAAGAATGTGCCAGTCTGTCTGATTTTTTCATATTTTTTTCTGGATACGATATCCTTTAAAATGACAAGTGTTCTCGTTTTAATTTAGCAATGAAAATAATGATCAACTTCAACTCTATTAGTTTAAACTTGTGAGAAAAGTTGACTGGAAGACATTGACAGAAGCTGCATCAAGCAGGTTGTTTTCCACTTGCGTTTTGATCCAGTCCTCAGGGGCACATGAATTGAGTTTCGAGAGATTTTTGTGCCTCAAATCAAACTATAATCAGATTTAAAATTTAATTCCTTGAGATCTGAGAAGTGTGATATATACCGGTGTGTGTGTGTGTGTGTGTGTGTGTGTGTGTGTGTGTG
>NW_017805461.1:2348024-2355007 GCF_001891065.2 Hippocampus comes | reverse complement strand
TATATATATATATATATATATATATATATGTTTTTATAGCACTGTGTGTACTCTTCTCTCCGCTGCATGCTCAAGTAATAGAGCAATATCGCATCTTCCTAAAGACAATGAGTTCAATTTCATTTTTAAGAAAGAAAACTTTATTTGTGAATTATAAACAAAACACATTACCACTGTTTCCATTAAGGTAAAATAAAAGGCAGAATGGGAATGGAAGTAAATGAAATTCACAATTTCACTGTCACATTGATGAGCAGGTGTACAAAAATTTTTTCCCCCAATTAAAAAAAAAAAAAAAAAAAAAAAGGATTTAAAACAGATCTTAGCTGGTCCTTTTTCGGACTATGCATTGCCATCAAAGTTCACCATCATACACAGGGAAAAAAATGACAGCATGAAACTCACTAAATACAAGCATACACTACAGGTACATATATTTTTTTCCCCCATTTTTTTTTTTTGTGTAATTTTTTTTGTATATTTTTTTGCAAGAATGAAAGGGAAGTGATAGCTCATCATAGGCTCATACATATTTCACTTACAACATTACAGTGTTAGTTAGTGTTAGACCATCATGTCAAAGCTGGACAGTTTTTTTTTTTTTTTTTGTTTTCAAAAACACAAATAAAAATTTGGGGAAAATGCAATAAAAACATATATAATCACACTATAAGCATTACAAATATTGAAAGAGGTTTAGTGGAAGCCATAACACATCTGCAGAGTGTGACGATTGTAATACGTAGATGTGTGGCAGAGACAAGAGAAGTACATACAAATATTTCCTGTGTGAGTAATGACGAGGAAAAAGAAATAATGTCAAAAAAAATAAAATCACTGCTATCTATTTATATATATATTTCTCTATATAGTATGTGTTTCCGTAGAGCAGTACATGCAGCAGCCACTTAATGGAGTGACATCGCAAAACTTGGGGGGGGGGGGGGGTCATGAGTTACAGGCAGGGGAGGGGGACCAACAGAAGCATAGAAGCATGTTTCAGCCTCATACTCATTGCTTCATGAGAGGATTGGTGGGATTTAGCTGTTAACAGGGAAGCCCCGGATGCCATTTTCCCAAAATTTTAGCAGGCTCAATTACTAGTGTCGAGACAATCAATCAAACGCTACATTTACAGCATACATATAAGATAGTATGCGACTCCATGATCAGAAACAATCAATTTATTTGCAAACTTGAAGGGGGGAGGGCCAGCCCAAGGCACCCGCCTCCTCGCTTCCTTTCCGGTCCTTTGCCCCTGCGACTTATCTCCATCCCACCTCATCCCGTCTCACAACAGCAGCGACAAACAGGAAGTGAACAGCATAGTGTAGTATTCACATGATAAAAGCACTGAACCGTTTTGCACTTTGAGAGACAAGATTTCAAGGTGTACGCCAGCCGCCCCTCTTCCCCCTGATGGGCCACATCCACATTACTCCATGCTGTTGTCAGCACACCACAATGTTCAGAGCAGGCCATTTTCCCAGGATGGGTCCTGAGCAGGGTGTGAGGGGTCATGTCTGAGGGGGCGGACATGCAAGAATCGCAGGAGGATGGGAAGGTGGGTGAGTAGGTGTGGTCTCTACATAAAATGGCAAAAACATGTACTGTGAATCTCTTGAGAGAATTAAGGAAAGTAGGTTTACTTCATCTTGACGCGAAGAGGCAGTCAGTGGGGTTGGGGACATAGTTTGTGGTAGCATGGGGGGGAGCACAAGCAGGTGAGAAGTGGAAAAGGTATCAGGTAAGGACTGGTTGCTACCAAACATTCAAAGCAGAAAGCGTTCAGCTTTCGCTGCAGCATGGGGACATAAGAAGGGGTGTTAGCAAAATCTCAAGCTTCTATGAATAATATTCTGCTTGTTTGCTTCAGAGTCCACCGATTGATAGGTGGACTCTTCCCCTCGGTGATCTTCAGGAGAGTGTGACGTATCTTCCCCATCTCTCCAACTTGGCTGCGCTCGTTGCCTTGGGCTTCCAGCTGGAGCAGCAGCACTCATGGTCCATTAAAAGCAGTAAGCAAATTCAGAGTGATCGCAAGAGGATGCTCCTTCCATCCTGAGAGTTGATACCCCACAGGTGACTAAAAGCTTGCTGTGGCTACTTTTCAGCACATGATTTTTCTCGTCCGTGGTCTTTTTTTTGTTCAGCTTTTTCTCAAGCGCTGTCAGTGTCCACACGGCAAAGTGTGTGTTAGCATGTTTGTGTGAGCATGCATGCATGTGGATTCTTTGAGATCACAGGAAAACACTGTTGGTAGGAAGGAGACTGCAGCAGTTTTGTTGTGACTGTTAGCCTTTCTTTCGGTGACTCCCCTGTGCTATTTACAAGTTGTTTGTATATATGTTGCGTGTACGTGTTTTATATGTGTATGTCCAGCCCCAGATTCCACACATCTGACTTCTTTTCCTTGGCTGGCAGAGAGCTTGTACAAAGTATTTGTCCTCTCTCGCTTAGAATGATTCGTCATCGTTGAGAAAGGGGGTAAGACAGAGGTGCCAACATGCCCAATGGGTTAAAGGAGGGGAGGGAAAACAATTAGGATGAGGATAAAGACTGGTCCTGTGTTGTTTTTTTTTTTCGCACATGGTTGTTGACTCCGGGTTGTAGGCACATGGGGGCATGGATGAAAATCAATCTTTTATTTATCAAGGCAAGATCAATAATTTACCTCAGCAGGTGACTGAAGGTAAAGGCCAGGTTAAAAATAAACCCAGTGGACTTTGGTTGGTACCTCTGTTTTAACAACACCCTTTTTTTTTTCTTTGCCAATTTTCACTTCTCGCTTCTTTACTCGTCATCATCTTTCCCTTTATCCTTTTTGTCCTTCTTGTCCTTCTTCTTCTTTTTCTTCTTCTTGGCCTCCTCCTTCTTTCCGAAGGTGATAAAGTCGCTCTTATCGTCGTCTCCTCCCTGGTTCTGTCTGATGGAAATTATGGCGGGGGAGCCAGGGATGATGAACGCCTCTGGGGGAACCTCGCCGGCCTTCAGGTGCTGCGGGGGTGCACCGGGACCCCCGGGGCCATAGCGAAAGTGCCAGCTGTTGCTGTCAACTCCGGCACCCATTGGGGGCGACACCTCTCCCCCTTCAGCATCTGGAAAAAAAAAAAAAAAAAGCACAAATGTTACTTCTGGTGGTGCAAAGAGTTGAACCAAAATTCCAAATCAGGATGCGTCCGTTTTTATGTTGCACTCAGAACGAACGCAAGTTGAGCATTTCTGGCGGTAGATTTCCATATGCAGTCAATGATGTTTGCAAGGTCAGGTGAGAATGCGTGTCGGACAGCACGGACGAAGAGAAAAATGAGATTCTTTGCCAATTTTGCTGGTATTTGCAAATGTGAATTTGAAGCGGAATTGCGTCGCACAGAGACCATCGGCATCGAGAATGTACTTGCTTTGCTACGTCACACGCAGCAGCAGCACAGACGGCCGCGGATATACGGGGACAACTCAGCCAGCTTCCAATACTGAGCCAAAAAGGAGCAGGCTTGGAGAACGGGAAGCGAGGAAGTTTGCGTTCAGTATCTGGTGAGTGTATTGACTTGATTACTAACGCTGCTGAACTGTCAGCCAAGATAGCATTTAGCAGCCAAAGTAACACAACCACCAGTCACCAGATTGACTAACAATGTTCAAACTTTCTTTTTCTTCCTGTTGGAGGAGAAGAAGCAGCCTTTCCTCTTCTCCACCGAAGCAACCTCCTGCAGTTAACCCGGGTGATGCAATATTTCGTTGTTGGTCTGAACCCAGCATTACACTTGAGCTCAGCTGCGCTGTCCATGATTACAGATCCTTCTGTCTTCTGTGATAGAGTGCATGATGACTCAAATGTGTTTCTTTCTGATATCACATTTGTTCTCTCGCATAAATCAGGTCTTCTCACTGGGCAAAGGATTCTAAATCTAAATCCCGTTCATCACATGACATGTCCCACTGGGCATCCAATCCTAATCTGTAAAAGGCACGCAAAGCCACTCAAGTCGAAAAGACAACTGAGGACTCTGAAACACTTGTTTTGCAAGAAGATAAATGACTATTATTTACTTATCCTGAAAAGTAAGACAGACACTGACTGACACCAAATATCAAAATGGAAAAAAAAAGACACCAAACTGTACTCGCCCCTCAAGGTTATGCTTTGACTGGATTTAGATACCTGACGAACTGTGAGAATTTGTCGAAACATCATGATCATTTTCATCATTGCCTCAGGGAAGAAAATACTTCAATCAATCGGAGGTCGACCAGCGTCCCAGAACGGATTATGTTCTGTGCTGTGACATCAGACCTGCTTCATTCAAAACTAATCCTGACACAGCCTTTGCAGCTTTGATAACTGCTGCAGAGCAAAACTCTCTCTTTGCTCCCCTCCAATCCCTGCTAGCCATCCTTTCACACCATGCAGCTGCTCTGACCTTTCATGCAGTCTACTGTGAAAACACAGTCGTTGCTCCCTGGTATAGACAACAGTCTTAATCTATCTCATCAATGTTGATAGTCAGTGTCATTGGGTGGTGTTAACGCTTTTCTTCCGTCAGTGATGTGCACATTGCAGATGAGGGTACGCTCTTCTCTGCGCAAAATGTGATCACACTGACATCGCTGTCTGTAAATGCCCCTCATTCTTTGCATGAATATAGCAGAACTGTGCAGGAGAACATCTCTGCGACATCCACTGCCACCCAAGATTTTTAGAATCACTTCAATCAGCCAAGCTCTATTTGGCCAAGTCCGGTTAATAATTTCCCCATGTCGGACTGCCGGACAAAAAGCACAGCGCAGTGTTACATAAACTGAGGAGGAGGAAGGAGAGCAACAAAGACAACGCAGGATTTTGATACGCAGATATGAAACATGATGCATGAGAAAAGGAAAGGACCAGATCAGTTTTCATCAATCCATTCCTATTTTGCTGAACTGCAGTGGCTTGTGACTGCGTGACAGAATATAAATGAGTCACCACACCCTTTTTCAAAATGGTGCCTCTGCATAATGTTTATTTATAGATAATTTTATCTGTCTTGTTTTTGCATAAATTCCTTCATATAAATTCATCCTAAAAATAAGAACTGACCATAGATTTTGAACACGTGCATATGGTTAAGAGTGTGTACCTCTCTGGGTTTCACTTGTGGTAGGCATCTTGATTGAATTCTTTCACAGTTTATGTCTCCAATCAGAAATACAGCATATGGCCGGATACAACTTCATTCAGTTTTTTAACCTAATCTTCACCTTTTAATGTACTTTCTGCAATTGAAAACAGCCTTTAGGTTGTACAATTTGGAATTTCACACACATTGTCTGGAACAATAAGCTTCTAAAGATGCACAACACATTAACGTTTTAACCTTAGCGATACACGACGATACATGACGTCATTTTATTGCAACCCTGATTCCAAAAGAAGGAGCAAGTTGGGCAAGACTGTGGATTGTGCCTTTGTCATTATTATTTTGTTTTTACATATTAGTATTAATGGTGATTATTTTATTTTTACACATGTCAACATATTACATAAAACATTGCCTGTACAGTTAATAAAGGTTTGATGATGGCAACAATTTCCACACGTTTCAATGGGAGAACGCTTTCCAAATTTGAACACATTAGGGGTATGAACAGATTGTGTTAATTTATATATATATATTTTGGTCTGCGTGTGTGAAGGATGATCAAGAAAGAATTGAACATGCATCCAGTTTTGCAGAATATCTCCTCCCTAGTGAATGTAGGTCACTCTCCTGCTCTCTTCCTCTCTGCATTTCATACCTGCAGTTCTTTCCCTCGGCAACATACCCATTCTTCCTCTAAGAGCATTTCACCTCTCTTTGTCCTTCCGTCCTCTTTCAGTATCCTTCAGCCAACACCATATGTTCACACCTCCCTTCATCTGACAGCCCCCACTCCCTTCTCATCGATAATTGGGGCCCATGAATGGTTGCCATAGCAACAACATCCTCCAGTAAAACAGTGGGACATTGGTAGGAGTCATGGTGACAGTGGCTGATCGAGAATAATGCTGCAAGCTCTCACTAACACCCCCCACCCCTCCTCCGCTTTCTTTCACCGTCTGTCCTACACTCGCTCGGCAACAGTCGCCGCATTCAACTTCCTGTTTCCATCAGCCGTCTATTCGTCAATCTCACCTCAGGCCTCAAAGTGAACGCCAGTTCACCACATTTTGTTTTAATATATGTTCATTTTCTCGCTGCCTTGCTCCTCTATTCCTTGTTTCTCCTGCAGAGGGTTGCACACGTTTTGAATCCCTGTTGGCCCTTGTTATCAGAAAGAGATAGAGAGTCAGCATAACCCTGATTCTATTAATGTGGGTCTGTTAAGCTGGGCGTGGGCTGAGCTCCATCTGTCACAGTAGGCGCAGCACACGACGGAGGCAGCCCAAGCCCCCAGACGCATACAACATACCAGTACTATAAACACAAAACACACATGACAGGGTGGTATCATCAATGGACTAATGAACATCAACGAGTAAATCTTCATGTGATTAATCAGCAAGGAAGATTTAAGGGATTCTTGGTTTTCAAATATACAGATTCAAGTGTACCGCTAGTCTCCACCTGAGGGCTGCCGCTTGCCTGACAAACAAGACAACTTAGTTATAAATAGCTCTGCCTATGACTCATGCTGATGTGGCAGGCCACTTTAAATCAATATATCATTCTCTCTCCTACCTGCGATACATTCTAGACTATTCTTTCTGCATACCATATCACTTTATAGATCGATATTTTTGTCCTCAACAAGGCCATGCAAGGTCTGCTTTACAAATCTTCTGACATGCCGGGCCTGAACTTTTGTTCATCCAACTGTAAGCATATTTGACCTGAAGGTAAAGTGGCTTTCAGGTAAAATTGAAGTGACTAATCGGGTTAATGGTGATTTAAAAAAAAAAAAAAACCAAAAAAAAAAAAAAAAAAAAAAAAAAAAAAAAAAAAAAAAAAAAAAAAAAAAAT
>NW_017805461.1:2315260-2347841 GCF_001891065.2 Hippocampus comes | reverse complement strand
AGACGCTATCAATAGCACTCTCACATTTACACATTTAATAGCACGCTCCTTAGTTTGTAAGGTGTAGGTAGGGATTACATTTAGATTTTATATGCACGTGTAAATGGTTTAAAACTTCCTTTCTTTATAAATCTCGTTTAATCTTAAAGTGCATTACTATATTTTTCAAAACCAATTACTTGTTAAAGTTTGTACAATCAGTGGGATCAGTTGCAATGCATATATGTGAATGATAAAAGTAAATTGCACATTTGTCGAAGGAAATGTAAGGTGCTTCATGAAATCTTTTGTAAAAGATATGTTCATTTAATTTCAACATTTTCCTAATGTTCTTGTGCTTCCTTATACCAAAACAAAGGAAAGACATGTTGTTTTGGTTATTTATAGCAAAGTATGGTATCATTTTAATGGTCCGGCCCACTTGACATCTACCCAGGCCGTATGTGGCCCACCATGTGAAATGAGTTTGACACCCCTGGTCTAAAGGAAAATCTTGGTGAATGTGTGCACAATGTGTCATTCCAAAATGGTGTAGTAGGAATTACAGTATGCGTATATGTGCAAGGGAAGGGCATGGGCAGTTTCATTTTCCAACATTGCCTCTTTCACAGCACATAAGTACAAGCCCATAACATTATGAGCATCGTAAGCCGATAAGCATTGCATTATCAAAATTGGCAGACATGCTATGCTGGAAACTAAAGGTTGTCCCACAACATCATTATATTTGACCATCATTTCGAAACAGTTAGGATTTCACAAGGTTGGGATTTTTACTCATGAAATCAAATGTGGCAGAAAATACCCTGATTTTGCGAATTACCAGTGTCGGTCAAGTTACTCAGAAAATAAAACCAACCTAAAAAGGTAAGATATAACAATATTACTGTACTCAAATTACAGTCCACCTGCCTTACTTTCACCGAACAATATACAACACAAAAGTGCCAAGACAACAGATTACAAATATGAAGGACAATTGTCTTGATAGGCCTACTTACCATTTTTAGGCCCTTTGACTTTGTAATGTCTAGAGCAGGGGTCACTAAGGTAGTACCCGGGGGGCACCAGGTAGCCCCCAGGGACCACATGTGAAGCCCGCAGGCCTGTCTAGAAATAGGTTAGCAGAAATGGGACATTGTGGTGTTCTAGGAATGTTGTTGAAGTGATCCGTTGACAATGTAAACGGTGGCAGAGAGCTATAGGAATGAAGTGTCGCATATTGATATGTATCCGTCAACTAATTATCATGAGAAATTATGAATATGATTAGTGCCTTCACATACATTAAAATTTGATTTGGGTTTGTGTTCAGATTTATTTATATCGCAGATTTTATCTAAGGTGTTTTCTATTGATATTGATCACGTGTCGATCGCGATACATATTGATCTTGAATTATCGCGCAGCCCTACACTATATTGAACATACAATATTCAACATCACACCACAATGCTTCCAATGCCTCATGTGGCAGGGACAAATTGATTTGGGTGAGCCTGCTGTCAAAATACATGTATACGGCCTTACAAGGAACATAGGCAGAATTTTCTTACGTAAATTAAAAATCTAGACTTTCTTTGCTTCTGCTAAGGCTGATGAGGTGAGGATGAGTGACAGACTCTTACCAGCAGCGCTTGATGCTGTGGGCCAGTTCTGGACCAGAACTCCTTGGGCTCCCTGCATCACTGAGGACTCCTCCATATGTACTGAGCTACGACAAACATACAAATAAACATGTTGAATAAGTCATTAGACAAATGATACAACACAGTAAATGAATATTCACAGAACACTTTACCACAAACTGGCCTTTTTTTTTAATCATTTTAATTGACATTACCAGGGACAAAATTAGGTGGGGAAACGAACCCATCGCAAATTTAAAACAATGCTCCAGGATTTTTTCTTTTCTTTTTTTTGCCTAGAGTACCCATTTATTTAGTGTGCACTGTCGGAATGACAATCAAGCCATCTGAAGCAACTCCTGTTCGTGCACTGCATGACAATATTATGGTGAGAAGGTCAATTAAAAAATAAACCTTGCATAAAAAAGAATACATGGACAACCAAGCCTTGGTAGACTTTTATTTTGAAATTGTTCCCGGCAGCATGTGGTGGCGTGGTCTTAACTCGTCTTCCCAACTGTAGTCGGGATCACTTTATATTGTAGTCACAAACTGTGACTACAATTTTGACACAATATCATTCTGAAACCTTTTTAATCACTATTTAAGGATGCTTTTCAATCACTATTTAGGGATGCTAAAAACAACTCAAATTAATAACACATAAAACATATTTTACCGATAATCCTAAATCATGAGTTGTAAATTTTGCAAAAGTATACCAGCATCGTACTAATCAGTCACTTCAAAGTCAACTATAAGCTTTGACTCATCAATGATTATCTCACAAGCTTTATAATGACAAAAAAAATCAAAAACAAAAAAGTATTTTATCAGAGTAGAAAACTATTTCAAATCTAAATTCATTATTTCATATCTAAATAAGCACAGGAAAATGCTTGTTCTTTGTAAATATGCAGTGGATAAAACACATGGGATTAAATGAAATAGGTCAGTACCATCATGCGGCATTTGAGGTTATCCAAAATCTCAGTGTGACAAAGTCATTAAACTACATCATAGATATGGAATATATTCATCCGATTTACACAAGCAAATCCTAGCTGTAATTATGAGGCGATCTGCTTCATATTAACGACACTTACCGTATGTGAGCTTTCTGGTCATAATCTGACCCGATAATTACAGTCCACTCACAGAAATAAAACGTGTAAAAACGGGGTCGTGCAGACAACATGGAGCATTAGCAACAGGCGCTCATTTATGGAAACTGAGTTTCATTTGGGTGAGTCCGTATGGTTTCACAACAGCTTCATAGTTTTAATTGGTAATGTGACGGTGCAATCAATCAAGCCATGTCACACCTTTGAATCAGACTATCTCTCCTTCATGAGACGAACTTCCTCCACTATTCCATGTAGCAATTGAGTGCTTGAAATCTTAAAATGCATCCTACTTTGAAATCTTATTGTTGTTTTGATCAATCTTTAAAAAAAAAAAAAGTGACCGAAACATCAAAACTTTTATGAGCATTTAATCGGATCAGTTTAACATCACTAAAATGCATGGTTGTAGACGACCACAATGCATTCAACCAGGTGTCTTCCAGTTTTTTTTTTTTTGTGATCTTACATTAAAGTGCAGATGTGCACGAGAAAAAACATCATAAATCAGAAATAGATTCATTTTGAGCGGTAGTCTCAAGCACTCTGACTGAAGAGCTTTATTCCCCAAAACGCTATACTGTACTGTCAAGCTATTTCACTTATTCTGAGAAAACTTACATTTATTTACCCAGAAATGTAAATGTTATCACCTAATTGATTTCCGGTAAGTGTTTACCGTTAAAACATTTCACTGTTTCAACAATGATGTACACATTTCACAACCAGGATGTCGATTATAGAGTGTGCACTCACTTTGCTTGTAGTAACTACGAAAATATTCCAAAGAAGCTCAACTTTAATGCTTAAGTGCGCTATTTGGCGAAAACGTAAGAACTGATAGGGTCAGCCTATATACTGTATAACAGACCCCACCGGTGGACTCATCTGCCACCTGAATGTCGAGTTGTCTTTCATTTCTTACTTTGACGATTTTCATTATTCGACCGAAGCTGTCTGCTATTTCTTGAAAATATAACTTTTAGAAATTACTAAAGGTATTCATCAAATAATTGTGCTTGAAAATTTTAAAATGAAACTCGTAGGATGATTACAATGCTGCGGGAATGTTAACTGGTCAAAATGGAAGATGAATGCAGGCAGTTAGTGGGATATTTTGAACAGGGTTATAAATATAAAAGTGTCATGACAAATAAGAATCTGAATAAGTGTGTTGATGGTGAAGGATTCGGTTATTTTGTAAGTGTCATGCAAGCCCGATGGCTACAAAAGAGAACAAGTCTGTTGAAACAAGGTTTCCACAAAAACATAATCATTCACGATGATGGAAAAAAAGAAACGACAAAATGAAGGACCACCAAATGTTTGAGTGCTCACCTCTGCATGACACCACCTGCTCTCAGGGAGGCTGAATATCTCCAGTCAGAATGTGGCGCCTTAGGCTGCAAAGAGATTGAGAGGAATTGAGTCTTAAGTACAGAAGAAACCTTATACCGCCACATTAATAAGTCATGGCGGAAGTCAAAACTGCCACTGCGTCCCCGTTGTTGGAAAAAAATGAGTGGTGAGCTTCGGAGGGTGCATTCAATTTCGTCTCCTTTATGAATGCCCTTCAAAAGTGATTACAAGACAATGGTCACATCAGATGAGCAGAAAGTACAGTGTGTACCGCTTTTTCCTTTTCCACCAGCTCAACGGAGTATTTATCATTACTCTGCATCCAGATGCTAGATGATGCTGTAAAATGAATGTCATGTTTTCTGATTATGTTCGCCTTCCTTCATAACTTCTCCTTAGTATTTTATCCCTTTGTGTATAACCTTCGTTCTGCAGGTCATCTTTCACAGGAACACAGTAGAGCGAGTTCGTCAATTCACTGCTGTCAAAACAACAATGTAAACAAAGACAAATACAACTGTTATCTTCATCCTCTTCTTATTAATTAGATCTGTAGTAATATATAAATCACAAACTAAGATAACAGTGTGTTCAGAAGGGTGTGGAAAAAAGGTGGCTTCACCAAAATGAAATGCCTTTTTATCGAAAAGAGTCAAAATCATCAGATTGAGGACACGCAGTCATGAATATGGATTTTGGGCCCACGTGAAATCACTTCTCCTACTTGTCCAGCAGTGCAGAGACAACCCAATTTCAAACATACAAGACATGCACTTGCTACTCTTGTGTATTTGCCATAACATTGACTCATTTGGATAACAGTTATTGCATTTACAGTTTCAGAAAAAAAAAACAAGCCATGAAAAAGAAGAAAACAGCAGTATTAAATACAGTACCCTATTTGAAAAAGACAAACATGAATGGTGAGGCCAAATTGTTCCAAAAAAAGCATGAAACAGTTTTACTAAATGTTTGTCCTGGTGCAGCATGGACATAGCCGACGGGAGGCTGGTCTGCCGAGCTCTGCAGTGTGTTGGGAGTATTTTGTAAGAACACACACACACACACACACACACACACACACACACACACACACACACACACACACACACACACACACACAAACTCGCACAAAAACACATAAGATACAAGCCTCTGGAACCAAAACATGTCTATAGTCTAATATGCATGCGCATTCCTTGAATAACACCACTGATCAAATCTATGAAGGGATGCAAAAGAGTTCCAAGCAGGTTTCGTGTATCAGCTATTCATTTCCAAATCTGAGTGGAATATTGATTCTTTGTTTGGCATTCTAACCTTATACTACTTTTTTTCTCTAATCTTCCCTCTCCGGTGAATGAACACTTCTCGCATGGATACAAGGCTCACACCTCTGCCATGAACAGCGCGTCCAATCAAATTCCCCCCCACCGCCTTAGCTGCCTGGAGCCAGCCAATCTGCTTTCAGCACCTATTGCTATCAGTTAATAACAGAGCTAGAGGAAACTTGACCGGCATTTAATGAGGAGCGACTGATAACCCCTATTTATTCTATTTGTCATCCTTTTGTGTTTTGAACAGACAGTACGAGAGGCTTGTTGGCTGGTATGTGGGTGGAACCGTCTCCAAACACACTGCTGCAGGCTGCGCTATTCCCCACTACATAGAAATGACCACTGAATTCCCTTTGGAGGAACCCATTTGAGCACAGCGGCACACAGCCCAGAGCAAACTGATGATGCTATTTGTGTGGGGTCAAAAGCTCAAATTGCTGCTTGTGCGTGCGTCACTGCGGCGAGAATAAGTAATAAAGTAATTCCAGGTTGAGATCGAAAGGCAAGTATACGCAATGAGATGTATTTCTGCACACAGGCACTCAAACTTATCACACCCTGAAATCTCAGAAATAATTCAGTCAAGGTCAAAGAAATTTGTCAACTTGGAATACGAAATGCAGATTTTTGCCCACAGAAATAAGGGCGCAACGCCTCAGACACACAACTCAGAGACCACATGTCAATTTGCTATTTATTGCTAATGCTAATATCAATATGTGGACATGAGGCGAAAAAGATTCAGAAATTTTGAAGTTCTTCAGTTTGCCAATTTAGTTTGGAAAATGGACAAGAAAGTGCAAAAGCCCAGTACGAGCAGAAAACACTATATTACCGTGAAATTGTGAATTGAAATGACATTGCCTTGCCATGATCTCAAAAAGTAAGCGAAGGTCATGTTATTTATCCCAAAAAATATATACGGTATATTTTTGAAGTAACCCCAAGTCTCTCTGTGTACTTCTATTTACATTGTAATACTGTTTGAAAAAAAAAATCATTCATATTCTGCAAAGAGATAAAAACATTTTTTGCGTGAAGTTATCTGTTCATGACATGTACAACAATGTACGGCAAAAATAAACATAATTTTGTATCCTTTAAAAACTAAAGTTTCACTTTTGCCTAAGGACAACAATTTCCCGTTACATGCATGACAGAAAATCCATCCCCATTGCTCCAAATGCAGACTACAACTCTACCGTAAACTGTATTGAAGCAATTTAGACCTTCACCATGACGTTTCCTGTTTTGCTTTGAGACACAATAAAACACGCATGTCAGAACAAGCACACACCTGAATGGCAGTCGCATCTGGCATACTGAGACGGCGAACAATTATCTGGCTGTGTCCGCTGTGGCTGGTGACATAGCCCGAGCCCCAGGTGCCACTGTGGGGTCGTCCCGTGTTGTAGAACATAAACGTGTCACTTCCAGAAGTCGCTGTCAGGCACGTTTTGTAACAGTACGTTTTGGTGACCGACCCATTGGCCCGCACTTCAATGTAATGCGGTTCGACTTTAAGATCTCGGCGCAGGGCCACGTTGGCACTTGGCTGGCTTCCCCCTGATGCGGGTCGTCCTGCGACTCCACCGGCAGCTGCGGTGCTGCTAGCCTCAGGCAGATTCTTCTTGGACACACAGCATGGGGAGCAGGAACCAGGCTGGGTGCAGTAGGCATGGCAACGCACGATGGCCAGCACACAGACAGTGACCAAGAACACAAAGGTGGTGGCACACAGGGCGATGATGAGGTAGATAGTGACATGGGAAAACATCAAGGGGCTTTCGGGCCTGATGATACGCTTCGGGTCAGGGGTCAATTTAGGCATGAGCTCCATCACATGCACGTGGACAGTTGCGGTGGATGAGAGCGGAGGCAGGCCATTATCACGCACCAGAACAGTCAGCGCAAAGGACGTAGAGTTCTCCTCAATGACTCGCCTCGTGGTGCGGATCTCACCAGTGTGCTCGTGCACCTTGAAGAGGTCAAACTCCACGTCGGGCGGCTGAAAGGTATACAGCAGCCAAGCGTTCTGCCCTGCGTCCCCATCCCACGCCACCACCTTTGTTACCAATACTCCAGGCTCAGCATTTTTCAGTAATGTCTCTGTGGTACGGCTCCCGTTGGCAGGTGGGTACACTATCCTTGGCTCGTGGTCGTTCTGATCCATAATATAAACATACACCGTGGCCACGCGGCTTAGCGGGGGCATGCCATTGTCCTGCGCTTTCACCTGAAAGTGAAACTCTCTCAGCTTTTCAAAGTCAAAAGTTCGCAGGGCGTAGGCCTCACCTGTGTGGGATTTGATGCCGACGTAGCTCGCCACAGGGATGCCGTGATTGTTGTCATTGAGGACAGTATAGGTGATGCGTGCATTTTCTGCTGCGTCTGCATCCGTGGCTTTGACGGTACACAGCGGCGAACCAACCGCATTGTTCTCGCTGATGTAAACAGTATACGAGGTCTGCTCGAATCGAGGAGGGTTGTCGTTGACGTCGGCAACATCTACTTTAAAGGTCAACTGTGACGACAGAGGGGGAGTTCCTCCATCTACGGCACGTACGGTGATGTTGTAGATCGAGACGGTTTCACGATCCAGGAATGCAGAGGTGACGACAGTATAGTGGGCGCGGAAGGATTTGATTTTGAAGGGCGTCGGAGGCATCAGCTCCAGCATGACTTGCTTATTGGGTCCCGAATCTCGGTCGTTAACGCTGATCATAGCAACGATGGTGTCTGCGCGGGCGTCCTCACGTAGAGGAATGGAGACAGATGACAGGACAATTTCAGGGACGTTGTCATTAACGTCTAAAACATCGACCACTACTTTACAGTGCACTGCCACGGCGGCAGGGCCCTTGTCCATCGCCTGAATGTAGATTTCATATGAGTTCATCTCCTCGTAGTCTATATTGCTCTTCACTGTTATCCTCCCTGTGTCTGGATCCATGGAAAACATCTGTCTGACCCGTTCAGGAGTGTAACTGCTGAATGAGTAAAAAACCTCCCCATTGGAGCCCTCGTCGAGGTCTGTGGCATTTAATTGAATCACAAGGGTACCCTTTGGGGAGTTTTCAGACACTTTTACTTTGTACACCGAGCTGTCAAAAGCAGGCACATTGTCGTTTGCATCAAGAATGCGTACGTTGATTTTGGCTGCGCCGCTTCTCTGCGGGGTGCCTCCATCCACTGCTGTCAGGATGAGCTGATCAGATGGCATCTGTTCCCGGTCAAAGGGCTTTTTCAGAATAAGCTCAATGTGCTTGTTATTAGAGAAGGGCTTAACAGAGTCTAGAGTTAGATGCTGGTTTGGGCTGAGGCGGTACTGCTTGACTGAATTGGAGCCATCATCTGGATCTTGAGCGGCCTCGATGTGGAACTTTGATCCAGTCAGAGCAGATTCTGACACTTCGAGCAGATACTCCAAATGTGGGAAGCTCGGTGCGTTATCGTTAACGTCCAGAATGTCCACCTCGACCTTGTGCACTTCCACGGGGTGGTCCAAAATCACCTCAAGGCTGAGTATACAGGTGCCATCAACTTTACACAGGCTCTCTCGGTCTATACGGTCACTCACCACCAACTTCCCACTTTTGTGATTAACGTTGAAATATCTCCGTCCACTTTCAGGGGTCACACGGATGCGACGGGTGATAAGTTTCCTGAGGTCCACACTCAAATCACGGGCAATATCACCCACCTGTGCGCCGTTCTCCAGTTCCTCCGGAATGGAGTAGTGAATCTGCCCCCTCGTACAGCCACCATATATTAAAATAATTACACATAATCCGTAACGTGCTGTTGCTGCCATCGCAGGGAGGCAGTATGTGCATCCAAAAAAATTAAATAAATAAATCTGTCTTTATAAAATCAGATGCGTATCTTCCGCCACGCTGACAGCAAGAAAATGGTCTGCATGACTACGTGCAGAACGCCGCCTGCTACCTCGCTGGTGCCCATTCCGCTTTCTTTTCTCCCTGTGTGTCCATGTTTGCGTTGTTGTGGATAAAAATGTTTGCCCTCCGAGCAAGACTGATTTCTCTCCTCCTCCCGCTCTTCCCTGTGCTGTGGTGTTGATGTGTGGGCAAAAGGGAGGGAGGGGGCTTGCTCAAACGATGCAGCTTTCATTTCAGCTCTGATAAAATTATCTAATGAAGAATAAATACACCTAATCGTCGAAAGGGTTCATTTTTACTGACATATCTATCATTCAAGGTCATTCGGGAGCAGCCAATTTCCATCTGCGGCTGACTATTGTGAAATGCATCCGACAAAAATCGTTTCCGTCTCTTTTTTTTTTTTTTTTTTTTTGTCAGCGCCACCGCCCTTTCCAATGCATGCACCGGGAAAACCAATTTATGAGCAAGTCAAGCGACCAGGCTTCTGCTGTTATTCAAGCACACCATAACGACCTTTATTTATAACCGAGAGGAGCACGTTATGAAAACTGGAAAGGCAAGAAAAACAGCATGCATAAAGGTAAACAAAAAATAGAAGGATACATTCTGGGTGATAACGAATTAAACATATGGTCTCTTCCCCCACCCCAAATTTCATGCTTTCTATCCTGCATCGTTTTATTAACTACCAATTTGCTAGCACATTACCTAAATAACTAAAGTGGAGATTATTTCAAATCATTGGGAGGTCAGGTTCATATCTGTCAACAACCAGGTCTCCCAAATGAAAATATATCATGTCCAAATTTAACTGAAAGTAACGGACCCCCACACACTGGCCACAACATCAAGTGCAAGCCACACAAGCGATACAGACAGAAAATCTGATAACAATGTGGCTATTTCATGGTTGTAGTTTGCAGAAAGTGAAGTGCATTTTGCTGAACTGCACTGGATAGAGCCAAGATGTGTTTCTAATATTTTGAGCCAACCGTTTAGATAGATGATATTGGTTTCAATCACCTATTTGTACAATAGTGGTGTTCTACACTTGTGAAAAATATTTGTACATATTCAGTGGATCACTTGATTTTCGAGTTGTTACGCTGTGAATATCCACGTGCCTTAGCACTCAGACCACAAGGCATAACCTGTATGTACTGTGCATTCTCCTTTACTGATGTAGTGCCACTTTCTCCCACATACATGCAGACTGCCCACAGCAATAATAACACCCATCACCTGCGGGAATATGTGAGGGAGAAGACAGTGACTCACTCGCAAAATGCAAGTGGACGAGTGCATATCGTCAACAAGGAGGAAGAAGAGGAGGCGGAGGAGTAGGAGGAGGTTGTGGCAAATGTGATGCTGCAGAAGCACTAGAAAGTGTTTGGAGAAGGAATGCAAATAACATGCTTAACAAGTGTGTTATGCCGCTTTGACCTAATTAACTGGTTTGTGATATTGCTCATCATTAACACTTGAAAACAACCAAGTATAGATGTTGTAGCTCTAGTTAGGGAACACATGATTCCTGCAAAACTAATAAAACATACCGCAAAAAAAAAAAAAAAAAACACCCACAGATTTGCTCTCTGCATACATGCCACTGTGCATCAGCCGTAAAAGTGTTCAACAGTCTCCGATGGCTTTGCACGGACACTCAGTCACGCCATCAGTGACATTTAGCAGATTTTCCCAGTGGGCCGTGTACAACTGCTTGTTGGCACTGACACATACAAAAATAGAGAAAAAGGTTTATCTCCCACACAAAGCTGGATTTATGCACATTATTTGCCACCTTTCTTCCCATCCCGTTTCTATCTCGCTTTGAGATGATTTTCCATCATCATACATTGCACGTAATTATTACATCTGCTCCATCTTTAATTGAACGCCACAGAGCGGCAGTTTGTTTTACATCTGGGTGATGCATATCAAGTTAACATGTTTCTTCAAATGACAGCTGCCTGATACGCATCAACAACCGTGGAGCTTGCACAGGCTAATTGTTATCCCTTGTAAAATGTATCTCATCCAAAGCAACCTGCAAGAACTCTCCTTTTAAATCACTTTCAGTCAAGTAGGAAACACAAGATTCAATCACTTGCCATTCAGCCTTTACCAAACACAAAAAAACATTGATTAAAAACAAAAGCAAAAACAACATTGAGTTGTAAAGGCCTAAATTTTCATGATTAAAATAGAACGGATCTTTCACGCTGTCATAATATGAACATCCCCAATTCCCATTTCATGAATGATGCAAAAAGGCCCATGTATCAAGAACGTTTTCATTCCTCAAGACCCAACTTCATTAATACTGCAAGCGGCCATTATAAAAGCTATTCATATCATCTCTTCTGACATAAGGAGTTCTTTCATTTTTAGTGCCCCAATACATTATCTGCACAGAAACAGGTCAGTTTACAATTATGACACAAACTTCCTCACATGAAAGCATCATATTTTATACAACATACATACGCAAATTGAAAACACTACTTTTTGTGGCTCCTGAAAGTTGGGGACTTAAAATCATCATCACTTCTCTGCCCTGCCCATCAATATGCACCCTAATGATGGTGCGCAATAAAACCCCACCACCCCAATAAACACACACACACACTTTTATGAACTGGACTTTCCAGAGGTCTGCATATGACTCAGTAACTTTCTACGTATCTTTATTTCAACAAAATTCGAATTAATGGGGGTCTAAGACTTTAACATGTAACATATTATTCAAAAAAGTTGAAACGCTCGCCAACACTTGGAAGGGAAATTTTATTTCCCCCTCAAATTCCTCTCTTGGTTTTGTGTCAGCAATATGTCTTTGACAACAATATATGAATGTAAAAGTCAAAGACCTGACATGATATATTTTTGCTGCAACTTTCATTGATTATACCCCCTGGGCAAACCTTACCAATCCGATGTGCTCCAATACAAGAGCTGTAGCAACAATTCAGCATTTCAACAAACCAATCTTGTATGATTGTCACATTTTGTCCATTTTTGATACTGCTTATTCTACTCAGCACCATGGCGAACTGGAGCATAATCCATCTGACTCTGGGTCAAAGGCAGACTATACTGGACTGGTCACCGGTCAGTTGTAGGGCACATATAAAAGACATGCAACCATTGTCACTAGATGTGTAGGGTTAAAGTCGACTATAATTTTATAGTAGACTATACATGTACTTAAAAACGTATCTTGATCCAGATGATTTTAATTGTGTAAAACCACCTGACAAAATCAAATTGAGTGAATTCAACATCCCCTTTTTTTCAGTGTAGTTGCAGACGTGAGGAACTGCAGCATCATACTGAGAGGTGTTTCTAATATTTTGCCACCCTATTTCGTTTGATGAAATTCTGCAGTGGATTTGAAGTTTCATTAGCAAAAATGAAACTCAACTGTGCTATGCAAAAATCTACAAGCGTGGATTTTCACTTTTGTATAGGGAACATGACATGCATCATATGTATTTTTACCCAATGCAGAAAATAATATTGGATTCAACATAAAAAAAGAAACCAAAAAAACCCCAAAAACTAATGTACATTTGGAGAAAGCAAATTGTATCACACAAAGCTATAATGTTGTCAACATCCTTTTCGGTTGCCCACGTCATTTTGTGTGGTGAAAAAGTCTCTTTGGGAGACCTTGAAAGGGCAGCCTTGGGTGGAGAGCAATGGTTCAGAACACAATGAAAGTGGTCCCTCTGTTGGAACAAATTAGTACCACAAGTGATGGACACGTGATTGGCACCCCACTCCCAATCTGCTGTTTTTTTTTTCATTAAACCAAAGCTCTCTAAAGCATAATCCCTGCTATGACTCGGAGGGAGCTGGAGCCAGAGAGCCAGAACTCACAGAGTACATCGAGGGCAGTCATTTTCATTCACATTTCCTTGGCAGTGACCCAAAACTGACAATGCAAGCTGGAAGGCAAGAAGATGAGGGATATTTGCTGTAAAAGCAACAACACAAAATGCCAAATTTATCTGATCTCACAGTTCACACAGCCTATCCCACATTACGCCCACACCAGCAAAAACAATAAACTAGTGATGTACCAATACAATTTCTGTCACACAAAGTACAAGAATTTACATTTTAAGAACTCATGGATACCACGTATTGTTACTTGATACATCTAGCAATTGTGACCATTATTTTTTTTTTCATAATCAAATATTTTTCAGAAACAAACTTTTCTTGAACATGGCATACGTTTCAATCTAACACTTTTCAGATTAACCACTTGTCATTACTGACATTTTAACATGCAATTACATTACATTACAGTCTTGCCACACATTTCACTTAAATCTAGCCTGTAATACAAGGCATCTGAGGTATGTGGTGTCTTGATCTGAATACGCTGGGTACTATGAGAACCTTGACAAGACACCAAAAATAATGTAGAGGGAGGTGGATATTCAAGTACGATTCTGAATGCTATGTTAACTCTGTATGTGAACTCCAAAATAAGGTGAGCAAAAAGCCATGCACGATGCTTCTTGAAGTAACCACAAGCTATAAAGTAAAACTGTGACATGACAACAGAAGTGAATCTTAATCAGAGCAATTACGTACTTGTTCACCTTATAATATCTCCACACAGCAGAATCTTACTCCACCTGCCTGGACAGCACACTGTATGTCAGACTGGTACAGTAGTATCAGTGTTGTAGTATCCATCCATCGATTCTCTGAACCGATTATCCTGACAAGGGTCGCAGACGTGTGGAACATTTTTTCCAACTATGAGTATAAGTACAGACGTACAGTATCGGCACCGATATCAGGACTGGTATCAGTATCAATCCATGACTGAGTTAAGCTCAACATATGCATAGCATTACAGAATTCTTTATGGACGATAAAGTAACGAGCGCCTTGCATCATTTTGTCGTGATTGCAAATTTTAACATTTTCAAATATGAGTCCCATGTTAATCCCTTTACACGGGTGGACACAGTGAGAAAAACATTTCTCCGGTCATGTTTGTGTGTCCTCATCCCTTGTGGACATCGCTTTCAAAAATAAAGGGCATGAGATAGAAAGAGAGAGAGAGAGAGACACAGAGGGAGAAAGAGAGAGAGAGAGAGAGAGAGAGAGAGAGAGAGAGAGAGAGAGAGAGAGAGAGAGAACTAAAAGGAGCCCAAATTCCTCCTTCTGGGGTTAAACAGTGCCTTCCTTTCGATTCAGCCTTGCATAAATCAAACGGATGATGAACAAAGCTATCAGGAAAAGCAGGCAGGCTTTGGACATTTCCCTCTTTGGATGCCTTGGCTCTTTATCCTCGCCATATGAGACGAGGATGGGAGCTAAGGTTGTGAGCTAATCTAATGACAAAAACAACATCCCGACGACACTCCCAAGAGGGAAGGAAGCAATGTAAGGAGGACAGGCTGGGGGAAATGGTCGAGACAATTAAGTGGGGTGATACATTCTCTTCTTTGGCTGTGACCAACTGGAAGATTTTTCAGCTACAAGGCAACTATTTAATGTGTTTTTCCCATCTTGCCCTCAAAAGCAAGTTTTATTATAACAGACTCAAGCTGTGACTGCTGTTTTTTTCCCTCTAAAATACTCAATTTTTCCTTCTGCATTCACATTCTCCATTTCATTGTTCTTCTTGTGTTTTGGCATTTCTGCTCATGATGAAAATCCACTCTACCATATCTTTACAATGTCAGCCTGTTTTAATCTGAGCTCATATCTACTGCACATGCTCAAAAGGATGCCCGGGTGGAGGTGGGGGCATCCAAGCAGCTCCTAGGAAACTGAGGAGTACATAATTTCATTACGGCTAAGAGCAGTCTCCATGGTAACCAGACAGCAGCGTTTGCCTCGCTTGCACAAAGGACACGCCCTTGCGAGGGAAGAACAACAGGAAGTGGTTCACGTAAGAGATGACAGACAAAAAGATCACGGATGGGCACTATTTCATCTTACAGAACCAGATAACCCCCTCTAAAAGTGGCACATATCAAATCAACATCATGCTTTTGTCCATGAGTAAAATTACTGCAGGGAGTACAAGTGAAAGAGCCACCGTGAGCCACTTTGCTTTGAGCATCATGTAGAATATTGTATTTCCGAATAAATAATTTACGACATTCTGCAGCACTGAGAGAGCTTGAGAGCTTCCGTGAGACACACGCTGACATCATCCTCTTTCGGACATCAGCATTTGCATACGACACTCGCACGTCAACTGACTATTATTTAGATGCATTGTAGGGCCAAGCATGACAAAAGCACATCATGTTCGGATGGCTAACATATTAAAAAAAGCCTCTGCTCATTTGCCTCAGCCGCACAAGCCACACACTCGCCCTGCAATGAATGACATTAGGTGCTGTGTGCCCCGCCCTGCCCAGGCGCGGAGTAGAAGGCTGAGCCGAACTGATAGCATGGTCGGTGCTGAAGCTGCAGTAGCAGCAGCGGGGAGCGGAAAATTACTTCCCCCTCCCCCCAGCCTTCTCCACTCATATTCACAGAGAGCTGGGCGTGCAGAACAGGCACTGAAGCACTTTTATGCAGGGAGAGTGCTTCAGGCATTGTTTATGGAAGCACAACATAGGGAGGATGGATTGGAAGGGAAAAAGGAACAAAACAGCCCACTGCAGGCTCATGGAGCAAGCAGCCATCTTTAAATCACAGGATGACCCACTTGTCCACACACACGATGCTTTCACTGCGTGTAAGCACACAAAGCCTCTGTCAAATCTCCCTCACACTCAAGCAAGGGCGCTTCGACAGTCACATCAAACTACGCTTGTTTGTGCTGGACCACTCCCTGAAATGAGGTCACGTCGTCTGAGTGACTCACAGCATCACAGATTTGCCACGTCACAGTGCTAAGCTGAACTTTGCTGTCATTATTCTACGACTTCAAGACAACGATCATTTTCAGTACACAGAAATAGAGACAAGACATATCTTGAATTATGTTGTCTGTGCATTTTCAGTACACAGAAATAGAGACAAGACATATCTTGAATTATGTTGTCTGTGATTTGTGAATGCACCAGTGCTGCCTATGCAGCGTACACATTAGGAATACTAATGAATATATATTAGATCATGTTTGCAACACTCCGGGGCTGATAGCACACATGTCTGCGGCGATGGACATTAATTCCCTGTTAGTTCCCTCAGCTGCTCTCCTCCTCGGAAACTGGCGGTGAAGGAGGAGGGGGATGGGAAAGTGTAGCGTGCACTAGGAGGGGGAGCAAAAGAAGCTAGATTTACCGGAATAATATCTGCATGGTGAGAATCAGGAGGAATAGGGACACGACCGGCTGGAGTGAGGAAATAAAGGTCAATTTCATGAATGATATAAACTTCTAGATCCAATTGCACAACCTAATGTTGGTGCAGCTTGCTGTTCAATGCACATGTTTGTGTTAGCCATTATGGAGTCAATAGCAAGCCACAGAACACAAAAATAAGCTCCAGTGGAATGCTCATTCATACTGCATATACTGTAGGTCGGGATGCAGGGAAAGACATTTGACAAATAATATTGTTAGTCATTGGCCAACACAATATCGAAAAACATAACAGCATAATTAAAATATGTATTTGAGAGATGGCCCCAAAAAATTTGAAAAAAAACCAACAATGAATAATGACGACATTGATCCGACTGGGCCGCCCTGAAATAATGATGGAATGATGATTGACAAACTGACGTGCCCACCACTGCTCTTATGATGTAACACACTCAGTATGACTTGCACAATGTTTCCCAACCAAGGGTATGCGTATCCCTAGGAATGCGTGAGCCCATTACAAGAGGGTACATGGAAACATTAAAGAACTTATTTCCAAGGTGATAAGTAAATTCTCAGTCATTTCATTTGCTCATGAATAAAATGTGCTACAACTCGTTTCCCCGGGGAGACACGATCCAGCGGAACATCCATGCCAAAATCACAACAGCCAATAATTTATGCCGCAGCGATGTTGTCTCTCAATTTCCATCCTGCTCATACTTCACAAATAACTTTTTCCACTGAGCTATGACTAGTGATCAGCTCATCAGCAAGCTCTGCAGAGGCTTGAAAACAGCCCTGATAATTTGAATCAGGTGTGTTGCTGCAGGGCGAGATGGCAAACAAGTCGGAAAGCGGCCCTCGCGGACCGGAGTTTGAAATCCCTGGTTTACAGTGTTCAAAAATATACCAACTGTACAATTACAAACATTTTTTAAATGTAATTTCTTTTTTTTTTTCCATTTTAACGCAACACCCAAATGCTGTAGCTTTCATGAAGGACAGCTACTTTTGCAATTTTATTTTAGCTCACAGTGGCTAACCATATTTCTCCGGCGGGTAACTTTGTGTAGGGAAGCTACATTTAATGTACACTGAAACGTTTTTTTTGTTGAATTTACTCCATTTTATTTTGTCAAGTGGTTGCACGAAATAAAATCACCTGGATCCAGATAATTTTTTTGAAGTATGGTACATTGACTACAAAAAATGTTTCGAAATCCAGATGATTTTATTTTGTGCAGCCACTTGATTATTAAAATAAAGTAAATTCAACGCACATGTTTTTTCAGTGTAGAATAACTTGTAGCTCAATTGATATCCCAACAATGGCAAAACAGAAACATTTTGAACTGCACATCAGCTAGTCCACTCAGGCGTGAGCGTGCTCTCTGTCAGGACCATGGACAGCGCTTCTGTTTCCTCCGAACATACACCGATGGAAAACAGAACTCAAGAAGAGCATTACAGATTTCAGGACATGAAAACTCACCTTCTCAGTATTAGGTAGAGTTTGAGTCCTGGTAAAGGTGTCTCCTCCATTAATACTGATCAGTTCTGCTTCTACAGGCGGAAAGGGCCCAGGGAAAACTACTACGTCACTCTTGAGTGTGTCTGAACTGAAGCACACGTCGTACTGCTGAGTCGCTTTGGAGTAAGACCAGCTCCCGTCAGGGTGGGTGGTGATCATCGGGGCACTGTATCTATCGAAGGGTCCGTCTGTCTGTCTGTGGCATTTGAAGGCTGCTAATGTGATGAGGCTAAGCAGAAAGATGAGCGACACAGCCACAGTGGCGATGAGCAGATACAAGTGCAAGGCGGAGAAGCTCTCCTCCTTGCTGGGCATATGTCTGAACGGAGTGTGGATGTCAGCTGTGCTTTCAAGCACCACCACATCAATCGACACAGTAGCTGACAGGGAGGCTTCTCCGTGATCACAGACCGACACCACCAAGGGGTGACTTTTCAGGTCATTGTCACTCATTCGCCGCTTGGTCCGAATCTCCCCAGTGCTGGTTCCGATCCGGAAGAGGTTGTTGTTACCTTTGGACTCAGACAGGTGATAGGAGAGCAGTGCATTGTAGCCAGAGTCTGCATCCACTGCCCTGATCTTTGCCACAAAGTATCCTGCTTCAGCAGAGTAGGGGATGCTCTCACTGTTTACGGAGCCGTGCTCAGAATAGGGCGCGAGAATGGCAGGACTGTTGTCATTTTCGTCCAAAATAAAAACAGTGACAGTCACGTTGCTGCTGAGTGGAGGAACACCTGAGTCTGTTGCCTGAACTTTGAACTGAAATGTTTTTAATGTCTCATAGTCAAAAGACTGCAAAGCCACTACATCTCCACTCTCTGAGTTGATGTCAATAATTGATCTGACTATGACATCTTTGCGATTATTACCATTAATAAGTGAGAAGGATATTTTTGCATTTTCACCCACATCAGGATCATCTGCATTGATGGTATATATAACTGCACCAGGTGGACTGTTTTCTTTAATAAAAACATGAATTACAGGTTCTCTAAATTGAGGCGCATTGTCATTGATATCAGAAACATGCACAATTATCACAGTTGTACCGGACAGTGAAGGAACACCTTCATCAGACGCAGTAATTGTAATATTATACTTAGAAACCTGCTCTCTGTCCAGAGCACCGTCTACAACCAAAGAAAAGTGGTTTTTGTATGTGTTTTTAATTTTAAACGGGACATGCTCAATTATTCGAACATTTACAACGCCATTTTTATCTGTGTCATTGTCTTTTACTGTTAAGAGTCCCACCATTGTGCCGAGCGGCGCATCCTCCCTCACTGCGTCGACTAATGATGTCACTGATACAACGGGTGGGTTATCGTTAACGTCAACGATTTCAACTAGTATTTTACAATGTGATGCTCTTGAATTCAAGCCTTTGTCTTTTGCTTGCACTCTCATTTCAACAGCATTGTCCTTTTCATGATCCAAGTCACCTTTTACCGTAATTTCCCCTGTGACTGAATTTATAGCAAATTTGTCAATATCATCACCATCGTGATCTATAAAAGAATACACTATTTCTCCATTAAGGCCCTCATCTAAATCACGGGCATGCACTGATAGAACACTTGTACCAGGCGGAGCATTTTCGGTCACGGTGGCTTTGTACAACGCGTTGTCGAATATTGGAATATTGTCATTAACATCCTGTACAACAATTGTGACTTGTAACGTCCCTGATTTCGCAGGTTTTCCTCCATCCAGAGCTGTTAATGTGAGCTTGATAACCGACTGTTTCTCGCGATCCAGAGCTTTTTGCAACACTAATTCAGCAGACATGGATTGCTCACCGGCATTCTGTACATCCAAGGAGAAATGCTCATTTTGGCTTAGTTTATAGCTTTTTACCGAATTACTGCCAACATCTGCGTCTACTGCTTTTGGTAAAGCAAATCGTTCTCCAGCAAAGGCTAACTCAGACACATTGAGAAGTATCTCAGGTAGTCGGAAAGATGGGGCGTTGTCGTTTATGTCCACAACTTTGACCGCAAAACGATAGAGATTCAGAGGCGCGTTTGCAATGGTTTCCACTTCCAAAGAGCACTTCACACGGCGAGAGCACAGCTCCTCTCGGTCTATTCTGTCCTTCACAACTAGTATTCCCGTTTTAGCGATGACTTCTAAATACCTGGCATTTGGTCCTGTTATTTGCAAACCTCTCAGTTCCAAATCTTGGTCGTCAAGGTGCAAATCCTTTGCTAAATTCCCCACAGTGGTTCCAGGATTTGATTCTTCCGTCACCGTATAAACGATCTGTGCAGATGCCACACTCCATAGGTGAAACCAAGGCAAGTAAAAATATATGCAAAGACGAAAAATGTGGTCCATATTCATTATTTTCCTGGCTTGTTAGACAGCGGCCCCCGAAATATTAAACTGCATCGGTAACATTTCAACATGTCGGAGACTCGGAGTCAGGGCACGCAATGAGGACTCAAACGACGAACAAAGAATCTCTCAATAAAAAGAAATGGGAGGCGCGTTTTTAAAGGGTTTAGCATCTTTGAGCCGAGGGGGACATCGTGTGGTCAAAAATGATATTTTCAGTCAAGTTAAAATGGCAGATAGAAATAAGTGACAACAAAAGTTAGACATTCATCATTCACTGAGAACTAGCAGAAACGTGGTTAATTACCACACCTCTGTACTAATGAAATTATTAGCATAATTATTTTTTAGTTGCTGACCAAGGCCACCGACCAGCTACCTAAGACATGTTGATTCCTTCGCTAAACTGTGTATTTTCTTGTCGATGTTTTTCGAGCCAAAGGGTCCATTTTACATTGTAAAAATGTTATCACACACCAAACAAAATGCCACAAAAACGATGACCAATAAAATACTGACCAAGTCTGAGTTTACTCACAATCTGACTAGCTCAGAGTGAAATCTGGGCCTTTTTCACCGATCACAAAGCCGATGTCGTCAGGCATGACTGACTGTGTAAGTAGCAACAAAGGCTTATTGTACCTTGTCATATAAAGGAAGAGCATCTAAAAATGTTCTGCCTGACACTATACGTTGCTGACAGAGATGGTAATTTTTCACAGCAACTCCTGATGACCCCTCATGGCACATCCTGTGCCATGGCGCCCTGGTTGGGAATCACTGCTCTACCCGGGAACACAATTTATTATTTCACCAATGTCAAAAAAAATAATCCAAGAAAACGTTCGCCTATATACACTTCCAAAGGAAATGGGAATGACATTAAATGGTTTGTTTATGAACACATGTTGTCAAAGCGCTATATAAATCAGGATGTATTGTATTGTATTGTATTGTATTGTATTGTATTGTATTGTATTGTATACAAACACTAACATTGTAGACAACACAAATCTAAACATGATACTATGTCTTGGCTAGGCCTGTGAGGTTTGTGCCATCTGCATTACCTTCTCAGTGTTCGGTAAAGTCTGAGTCCTGGTAAAGGTGTCTCCTCCATTAATACTGATCAGTTCTGCTTCTACAGGCGGAAAAGGCCCAGGGAAAACCACCACGTCACTCTTGAGTGTGTCTGAGCTGAAGCACACGTCGTACTGCTGAGTAGCTTTGGAGTAAGACCAGCTCCCGTCAGGGTGGGTGGTGATCATTGGGGCGCTGTACCTGTTGAAGGGTCCGTCTGTCTGTCTGTGGCATTTGAAGACTACTAATGTGATGAGGCTGAGCAGAAAGATAAGCGACACGGCCACAGTGGCGATGAGCAGATACAAGTGTAAGGCGGAGAAGCTCTCCTCCTTGCTGGGCACATGTCTGAACTGAGTGTGGATGTCAGCTGTGCTTTCAAGCACCACCACATCTATCGACACAGTCGCTGACAGGGAGGCTTCTCCGTGATCACAGACCGACACCACCAAGGGGTGATTTTTCAGGTCATTGTCACTCATTCGCCTCTTGGTCCGAATCTCGCCGGTGCTGGTTCCGATCCGGAAGAGGTTGTTGTTGCCTTTGGGCTCAGACAGGTGATAAGAGAGCAGTGCATTGTATCCAGAGTCTGCATCCACTGCCCTGATTTTTGCCACAAAGTATCCCGCCTCGGCAGTATAGGGGATGCTCTCACTGTTCACTGAGCCATGCTCGGAATAGGGTGCCAAAATGGTGGGACTGTTGTCATTCTCATCCAGGATAAAAACATTTATGGTGACATTGCTGCTGAGCTGAGGAACACCAGAGTCAGTGGCCTGAACTTTACACTGAAACGTCTTTAACTTCTCATAGTCAAAAGACTGCAAAGCCACTATATCTCCACTGTCGGAGTTAATGTTCATCACTGATGTTATTGCAATATTAGTGGAAACACTGTCAATAAGATGATACCTGACTTTCGCATTCTGCTCTACATCAGGGTCCAAAGCAGTTAAGGTGAACAGAGTTGCCCCCGTTTCACTATTCTCTTTTACATAAACATTAATCACTGATTGCAGAAATACAGGTGCATTGTCATTCACATCAGAAATTTGAATTGGAATAATTGTAGTGCTTGAGAGAGGCGGAGTGCCCTCATCTGCTGCTACCACAGTGATATTGAATTGAGGAATATATTCTCTGTCAAGAGGTCCTTCAACTGTTAGTGAATAATAATTTTTATAGTTCATCTTGAGTTTGAAAGGCACCAAGCTAGCAAGTTTAACACTGGTTTGCCCATTTTTACCTCCATCTTTATCGCTGACAGTCACCAAAGCAACCACTGTTCCTGGCTCAGCATCCTCCTTTACTGGACTCATTAGAGAGGTGACAGTGATTTCAGGAATATTGTCGTTAACATCCACTACCTCCACCAAAACCTTTCCGTGCACACTCCGAGACGGAGAGCCCTTGTCCCTTGCTAGTACTCTTATGTCAAAAGCTTCGTTTTCCTCATAGTCTACCTTTCCTGACACAGTTATTTCACCAGTATCGGGGTTAATGGCAAAAATTGTTTTGGGATTGAAATTGTCCCGAACAATGAATGAATACGCAATCTCGCCGTTTAGTCCCTCATCTAAGTCTGTAGCCTTAACTGTCACTACGGAGGTTAAAAACGGGGCGTTTTCAGTCACCCGAGACTTGTACAGAGGCTGATCAAATACAGGAACATTATCATTTGTGTCGATGACGTTTACTGCTATTTCTAAAGTCCCCGAGCGGGGAGGCTTTCCTCCGTCGAGAGCAGTTAAAGTGAGGTGGATGACGGACTGCTTCTCCCTGTCTAAAGCTTTCTGCAACACCAGCTCGGCAGACTCACTGTGTGTGTCCAGTGAAAAATATTCATTGGGGCTCAGCTTGTAGCTCTTCACTGAGTAACTGCCAGTGTCAGCGTCATTTGCCACGGGCAGTAGATATCTCTCACCCGGAAATGACGATTCTGAAATGTTGAAAATCTTCTCCTTTTCGCGAAAAGACGGTGCGTTGTCGTTGATGTCGCTGATTTGAATTTCAATGCGATGAACACGCATCGGGTGGCTCAATATAGCTTCAATATTTATTGAGCATTTGGCGGTGTTGGGACAAAGTTGTTCGCGGTCGATCCTGTCGCAAACGTATAAAGCACCAGATTTTAAATCCACGTCGACATACTTGTTAGACGTCCCAGACAGGACTCTTAAGTCCCGTGTTTCCAAATCCTGGACATGAATTTGTAATTCCTTGGCGAGATTCCCCACTACCGATCCTTTGTCAACCTCCTCGGAGACAGAAAATGAGACTTGCGCCACGCCGCCGTCGTACAAACAAAGAAAAAGGACCAGATGTATCCAAATCATGCCCGATCGCCCACAATGTCCACTCATTGCAGCGACTAAATAAAATAAATAATTTCGGAGCATGCCCATTGTCCACACTTGCCACGAGGAGAAGCCCCGAACAAGATGCTTCGTGGGCTGATGCGTATTTCCCGACAAAGCACAATGAATGGCTGACGCTTCGCCGGAAGAACTGGAGGAGGTGTCAATAGGGATGGTGGATGGAGCACGGGTGGGGTGGTGGGCGGTTAGGCGGCACAAGTTTGGTGTCAAGCGACACCAACTGATGTTATGATGCTATTGCTAAATATGCGCTACACCCGCTGAATAGACAGTATATATTACTGATGTGGTTTAAATAACAAAAAGGCACTGACTCAAGCGCAGAGATACAACATTCTGCAAAACCTAATTCGATTGTAAATGTATCCGACAGCACAACAAAACTGCTTTACAGGGGCTAAAGAATCTCAATTAAAGCTAGTAAAAAAAAAAGTGTTGCTTACAGCAAGCGAACAAGCCATCGAGTACGTTAAAACACGATTCAGCACAACGGATGGATTCCTCAGAATCACCAAGTTCCGGATTCAACGCAATTCATGGTCCAATAATCTTATTAAAAACACCCATTACAAATATTAAACATACATTGCCAGACCTGGCATACATTAATTCGATGTTTATGCCAGCAAATATTGTCTTAATACAGCAACAATCAATGGCAAAACACTTGAAAATAACAGTTTAATAAGTAATAAGGTAGATACATCTCTAAAATCTGCAAGACCCTGAATTAAACTCATATCAATTCCATTATTCTCCATACAAAAATGTAAATAATATACTGTATATACTAAATTTGATACTACAGTATTTATGACATATAATGGGCATGTTCTTTCCTCAGCATAATTTTTTAAAAGGCACACCGGCAACATACAAATACTACTATTTTTAGGTGCAACAGTTTGTTCGGATTAGTCGCAGTAGGATTATACTATGTACAAAAATATAATATTAACTGTGACTTCAATCTTAGCATATTTTTAAAAAATGCATTTTCAGTCACTTTCAACACAATGTAGATGACCAAGAACTGCCAAAAAAATCTAATATGGCAGAAGAGGAATTTACTTAGGTCAGTTTATATCAACGTGAATCATCCTGGTCAGTCACAAAAATGACAGATTGATACAGTGGATTCAAGAAGTCTACACTCACCTTTTGAAATACCAGTTTTTTTGTGAGGTAAAAAAATGAGAGCAAAGACAATTAATTTAAAATATTTTCCAACCATGAATGTGAACTTAAGATGCACAATTCAACTGAAAAATAAAACAAATACATATTTTTTAGAAGGTAAGTCCTAAAAGGGGTCTGAGCTATAGTGTTGGCACAACTGTGCACACTCGCTTCTAACTGAGGGTGTGGCCCATATTTAATGGCAATTGCTGTGACAAAGTTTTTTATTTTGATGGTACATTGTATGCACAAATTATAACGATGCATTAAAAATATGCAATTATAAAAGTTCACCCTACCTTGTCAGTGTTAGGTAAAGTCTGAGTCCTAGTAAAGGTGTCTCCTCCATTAATATTGATCAGTTCTGCTTCGACAGGTGGAAAGGGCCCAGGGAAAACCACTACGTCACTCTTGAGTGTGTCTGAGCTGAAGCACACATCGTACTGCTGAGTTGCTTTGGAGTAAGACCAGCTCCCGTCAGGGTGGGTGGTGATCATCGGGGCACTGTATCTATCGAAGGGTCCGTCTGTCTGTCTGTGGCATTTAAAGGCTACTAAAGTGATAAGGCTGAGCAGAAAGATAAGCGACACGGCCACAACGGCGATGAGCAGATACAAGTGCAAGGCAGAGAAGCTCTCCTCCTTGCTGGGCACATGTCTGAACGGAGTGTGGATGTCAGCTGTGCTTTCAAGCACCACCACATCAATCGACACAGTCGCTGACTGGGAGGCTTCTCCGTTGTCACAGACCGACACCACCAAGGGGTGGCTTTTCAGGTCATTGTCACTCATTCGCCTCTTGGTCCGAATCTCCCCGGTGCTGGTTCCGATCCTGAAGAGGTTGTTGTTGCCTTTGGGCTCAGACAGATGATAGGAGAGCAGTGCATTGTATCCAGAGTCTGCATCCACTGCCCTGATCTTTGCCACAAAGTATCCCGCCTCGGCAGAATAGGGGATGCTCTCACTGTTTACGGAGCCATGCTCGGAATAGGGAGCCAAAATGGTGGGACTGTTGTCATTCTCATCCAGGATAAAAATGTTGACGGTCACGTTGCTGCTGAGCGGAGGAACACCAGAGTCTGTGGCCTGAACTTTGAACTGAAACATCTTTAACTTCTCATAGTCAAAAGACTGCAAAGCCACTACATCTCCACTGTCGGAGTTAATGTTCATCACTGATGTTATTGGAATACCATTTGCATCTCCCAATAATGCATACACCACTCTTGCATTGTCAATCATATCTGAATCTATTGCGGTTATTCTGTGGATACTGGCTCCCACAGGACTGTTTTCTTTCACATAAATATTAATAATAGGTTCAGTGAAACGTGGTGCGTTGTCATTAACATCAGCCACCTGAATGGCAATAATGCTCATGCTAGAAAGAGGAGGGCTGCCCTCATCATTTGCTACAAGAGTGACATTGTAAAAGGAGTATTCCTCCCTATCAAGTGCAGCATCCACAACTAGAGAGTAATAGTTTTTATAATTAGATTTAAGCTTAAAAGGTGCAGAGCCACTTAGTTTACATTGGGTGTTGCCGTTTTTTCCTCCGTCTTTATCAGTCACAGTCACTAAGGCCACCACACTTCCAATCTCAGCGTCTTCTTTCACGGGGTTCATGAGTGACGTCACCACAATTTCTGGAGCATTGTCGTTCACGTCGAGTACTTCTACAAGTAGCTTTGCATTTGCTCTCCGAGGCGACAAACCTTTATCAGTAGCCTGAACATGAATGTCATACGCAGCTTGCGCCTCGTGGTCCAAATGTCCTTTTACAACGATCTCGCCCGTGTCCGCATCTATTAAAAATACGTCTGCGGGGTCAAAATTCGCACGTTTAACAAAAGAAAATCGTATCCTCCCATTGTCTCCTTCGTCTAAATCTGTAGCACTTAACTGAATCACTAAAGACCCAGGTGGCGCATTCTCTTTTACCCGAGCCTTGTACAGCGCTTGACTAAAAGAAGGTGTATTATCATTAACATCCAACACATTTACATGCAACAATAACGTGCCAGTTTTCGGAGGTTTTCCTCCATCAACGGCTGTCAGTGTTAATTTGATCGTGGCTTGTTTTTCTCTATCTAAAGCTTTTAAAAGCACCAACTCGGCAGATACACTTTGCTCTCCACCGCCCTGCACAGCTAGAGAAAAATAGTCATTTGTGCTCAGCTTGTAAGTCTTGATGGAGTTTAGTCCAGTGTCAGCGTCAAGCGCGAGTGGAAGTAAGAAATGCTCGCCTGTGGGTGATATTTCAGACACGTTCATTGAATGCGACTCCTCCACAAAGCGAGGTGCGTTGTCGTTTAAATCATCGATCACCACCTCAATTCGATGCAGCGCCATCGGGTTTCTCAGTATGGCTTCTAAGTTGAGAGTGCATTTGATCGCGTTCGGACACAGCTCCTCGCGGTCTACTCTCTCAGCAACATAAAGCTCCCCCGTTCGAAAATTGGCCTTGAAATATTCCTTACTGTCAGCGGATACGACACTTAAATCCCGAGTTTGCAGGTCCTTCACGTTGACATTTAAATCCTTCGCAAGGTTGCCTACCACGGTTCCTTTGTCCACCTCTTCGGTAATAGAATAGGAAATCTGAGCAGCGCAGCAGTGCCATAAAACGGCAATGAAGAAGCAGCAGAGACCTGACTGTTTCCGTCCAACACCCATTGCTATTTCCGCTGATTCCCACCTAAAAAAATAGTGTTTCATCCACAAAACAACGCGCGGCCATCCATAATTTCAGCAGATATCCTCCTCCTCCGAATATGGAAGTCTTTTGGGCGACGCACACAATGCGATCAGTCTGATGACGTGACACCGGCCGGTGGAGACAAGCGGCTGGACAAAGTGGTGGTCTAAGGCGACCTCAAGCGTTCAAACTTGGTATATACATTGCCGTAAAAAGAGGGTATCTACTGTACATGTACAATAAGCGGGTATAAATTACTTCACTATGAAATACTTAGTATCCATTTTCATTCAAATTTGTGGAACTATGCCCGAAAAAAAACAAGGGCAATAGTACATCCTATTTAGAATTAATTCGTTGCAAAGAAATAAATTTGATGTTGGAACAGTGACATATAAACAGGATGCATTTCAAAAACAAAACTCTAATCGGACTACAGCAGTGTTTCTTGAAAATGTAGATACATCAGCAGTGTAATCATGCAGGCTAATTTATCAAGATAAACTAAGACAAGCTAGTTTAAATCAGACAAACTTACACCCATGTTATTTTCTGGAAATGGACACATTGACCTGTATATGATGTGTCAGTAAAATTAAAGCAAATTGAGCTTTCACAATTCATGAATTTCAAGTCAAAGTGATGAAAATTGATGGATAAGCTAAATAAAACGTGGATTTGAGTAAGGCAAATTCAGAATAAAGTTTCTAGTATCCAACTCATTTCAGTTCATTTGAATGCTGCAAACTGAAAATGTATGTTTTTATAAGATCAAGTAAATCCCTTTTTTTTTTAGGCAACGACTATGCATATCCTCTGAGAGTAAATTCAATCTATTATATTTTACAGTGTGCTGGTCCGAATAGTGGCAAAGCTGTGGATAAGGCATTGTTTTGAAATTTAACACAATAAAACAGAAACATTAATTAAATCAGTAACTCACATCAACACTTTTATACACTTTAGAGCATGTGATACAGTACTGCTTTGGGGGTCAGTGATGTGGTTTTGAGTGGAAATCAAAAAACCTGCATTGTGCAATGAAACAACGTTCAGCACCAAGGACAGAGCAAATGGACAAATTACCATGGTACTGCACTTTATTTTGAGGCCTGTAGCCTATCCCAAAACGAACTTGGTGTAAAAGGCAGATTAAAATGTGGACTCCACCCTTTGACTGGTCACCAGTCAATCGTGGGGTGCAAATCGATCCCGAAGCACCTGAATGGACAGCAGCTACTTGAACCACTTCAACCATGGCCAAAGACAGGCCCCCGTTTTTCTCTTGAAACCACGAATAATCCAAACTGCCGTATCAAATTTTTTCTTCAAACACTAAATGCCCAGGTAGTCTCTTTAGTCATTGCTGATTATCAATCATTCATTCAATTTAAACGTTACTGATTGAGTGCAACTATTAAAAAAAAAAAAAAAATCACACGAACTGTCAGCCTACCTTCTCAGTAGTGGGTAAAGTTTGAGTCCTGGTAAAGGTGTCTCCTCCATTAATACTGATCAGCTCTGCTTCTACAGGAGGAAAGGGCCCAGGGAAAACCACTACATCGCTCTTGAGTGTGTCTGAGCTGAAGCACACGTCGTACTGCTGAGTTGCTTTGGAGTAAGACCAGCTCCCGTCAGGGTGGGTGGTGATCATCGGGGCGCTGTACCTGTCGAAGGGGCCGTCTGTCTGTCTGTGGCATTTGAAGGCTACTAAAGTGATGAGGCTGAGCAGAAAGATGAGCGACACGGCCACAACGGCGATGAGCAGATACAAGTGCAAGGGGGAGAAGCTCTCCTCCTTGCTGGGCACATGTCTGAATGGAGTGTGGATGTCAGCTGTGCTTTCGAGCACCACCACGTCAATTGACACAGTTGCTGACAGGGACGCTTCTCCGTGATCACAGACCGACACCACCAAGGGGTGACTTTTCAGGTCATTGTCGCTCATTCGCCTCTTGGTCCGAATCTCCCCGGTGCTGGTTCCGATCCGGAACAGGTTGTTGTTGCCTTTGGGCTCAGACAGGTGATAAGAGAGCAGTGCATTGTAGCCAGAGTCTGCATCCACTGCCCTGATCTTTGCCACAAAGTATCCCGCTTCGGCAGAATAGGGGATGCTCTCACTGTTAACGGAGCCGTGCTCGGAATAGGGAGCCAAAATGGCGGGACTGTTGTCATTCTCATCCAGGATAAACACATTGACGGTCACGTTACTGCTGAGCGGAGGAACACCAGAGTCTGTGGCCTGAACTTTGAACTGAAACGTCTTTAACTTCTCATAGTCAAACGATTGCAAACTTATGAGATCTCCGCTTTCTGAGTTGATATTAAGAACTGATGAAATTGGAATACTCCTTGGATAACTATCTAACAATGTGTATGACACTTTAGCATTAGCATCCAAATCAGGATCAACTACCTTTATGGAATAAATAGAATATCCAGTTGGACTATTTTCTTTGACATACACATTAATAACAGGTTCCATAAAATGAGGTGCGTTATCATTAACATCAGAAACATGAATAGTAATGATCCTTCTCGTCGACAGAGGCGGACTTCCTTCATCTGTGGCTATAATGGAGACATTGTAAATAGATGTGTTTTCTCTGTCTAGTGCTCCATCAACTACTAACGAATAATCATTTTTGTAGTTAGAATTCAGCTTAAATGGAACAGATCCAACTACCTTACAATTGGTTACACCGTTATTCCCACTATCCTTGTCATTTAATGTCACCAAAGCAACAATTGTCCCAAATTCTGCATTTTCTTTTACCGGCGTCATCAGTGACGTCACCGTTATTTCAGGGGCGTTGTCATTGACATCAATTATCTCTATTAGCAGTTTAGCATGTGCACTACGGGGAGAAAGGCCTTGATCAGTCGCTTGAATCCCTACTTCGTAAGCAGGAGTCTCTTCATAATTTAATGTACCTTTTAAGGTGATTTCCCCCGTTTCTGCATTTAGATTAAAAACACTTGACGGATCGTTGTTGCCTCGTTTAATTAAGGAATACACAATCTTACTGTTTATTCCTTCGTCCAAATCGGTTGCATTCAATTTAATCACAAGTGAGCCCTGCGCGGCATCTTCGCTCAGACGCACTTTGTAAAGCGACTTGCTAAACGTGGGCACGTTGTCGTTGACATCGAGCACATTTACGCGTATTTGCAACGAGCCAGATTTAGGAGGTTTACCTCCGTCAACAGCGGTGAGCGTGAGTGTGATGAGAGATTGTTTCTCTCGATCTAAACACTTTTGTAGCACCAGTTCTGCAGATACGCCGTGGTCTCCTCCGCTCTGCACGTCCAGTGTAAAATGTTCATTGTTGCTCAATTTATAGCTCCTCACTGAATTACTGCCAAAGTCTGCGTCCACGGCCACTGGGAGGAGATACCGCTCTCCCGGTAAAGCGGATTCAGAAATGTCCAAAGTGTACACACTTTCTATAAAAGAAGGTGAATTGTCATTTATGTCCAAAATAGTGATCTCAACGCGATGCGCCGTCATCGGACTGTTTAACACAGCTTGTATCCGAAGAGAGCATTTCGCCGTATTCGGACAAAGCTCCTCCCTGTCTATTCTTTCCTTTACAAATAAGTTACCGCTCTGCAAATTCACGTTGAAATACTCTTTACTGTAGCTGGAAGCCACACGCAGACCTCTGGTGTCCAGCTCCTGTACGTTGAGGTTGAAATCCTTGGCGATGTTGCCTACCACGAAGCCTTTGTTCGCCTCCTCGGTAATGGAGTAGGACAATTGCGAAGCGGAAGAGCCGAAAATACAAAGAAGCAAAGCAAAGTAAATCCAGAAATCGTGTCTTTGTTGATGCATCCTCATCGCCAATGCAGCAAAATGTACAAACTGCCGTCGATCATTTATCCACATTGACGTAACTGAATCCAACGCAGCATTACTTTTGCGAGGTTGCCGTACGTTTCTGGTCGCCTTCTGCGCATGAACTATCGGCGGATGACGATTTCTTTTTCCTCAAGCAGGGCGGAGTAGAATTATTGAGGAGCCGTCGGATCAACATATTCATATTTACGGTCTCCTGCGACCTCGTGTGGCCAATATAAGGTATCGGTCTATCATGACTGTCACTGCACAAGCAGAACGACCGATCAACAAAACAACCTTTTTTATTTAGGCCTGACACCGGATACCGCTGGAAAACGTTGATTCATATCTTCCACTTAAAATGTATTCCAACATTTTCAGAACATATCAAGCAATAGTAGTAATACTAATTTCGACCTACATTACACAGTTGCTGGCATAAAACAAACAAAAGAGGAAACTCGATATCAACTGTATGATTAATAATTCTACAATATTTCATAATGACAATTATAATTCAGAATATTAAGTCAACGATGGTGCAAATGTTCACTCATCTGACTTCCACTCAGGTAGTGTGTAGTTACCACTCACTGATTGTGTGAATGTGACTGACTTGTGAATGTTTGTCTCATTCTATTTGTGCTCTGTGAGTGACCGTCCATCAGTCCAAGGGGTTGTACAAAGGGTTGGTAAAGCTTTACCACGAAAGCCAGGATAGGCGCCAGCTCAGGCACCAGCTCCGGTCAGCTCCGAACCACACAAGCAGTATACCGAATGGATGGATGGATAATCAATCTGATCATCAACATGAGCCACCCACAGAAGCGCATCGACATCAAGTCCAGCACCACGGACAGCGGCATTTGGACTTGCTTTTGTCACCA
>NW_017805461.1:2311107-2313458 GCF_001891065.2 Hippocampus comes | reverse complement strand
AAAACACTTGACGGATCGTTGTTGCCTCGTTTAATTAAGGAATACACAATCTTACTGTTTATTCCTTCGTCCAAATCGGTTGCATTCAATTTAATCACAAGTGAGCCCTGCGCGGCATCTTCGCTCAGACGCACTTTGTAAAGCGACTTGCTAAACGTGGGCACGTTGTCGTTGACATCGAGCACATTTACGCGTATTTGCAACGAGCCAGATTTAGGAGGTTTACCTCCGTCAACAGCGGTGAGCGTGAGTGTGATGAGAGATTGTTTCTCTCGATCTAAACACTTTTGTAGCACCAGTTCTGCAGATACGCCGTGGTCTCCTCCGCTCTGCACATCCAGTGTAAAATGTTCATTGTTGCTCAATTTATAGCTCCTCACTGAATTACTGCCAAAGTCTGCGTCCACGGCCACTGGGAGGAGATACCGCTCTCCTGGTGAAGCTGATTCAAAAATGTCCAAAGTGTACACACTTTCTATAAAAGAAGGTGAATTGTCATTTATGTCCAAAATAGTGATCTCAACGCGATGCGCCGTCATCGGACTGTTTAACACAGCTTGTATCCGAAGAGAGCATTTCGCCGTATTCGGACAAAGCTCCTCCCTGTCTATTCTTTCCTTTACAAATAAGTTACCGCTCTGCAAATTCACGTTGAAATACTCTTTACTGTAGCTGGAAACCACACGCAGTCCTCTGGTGTCCAGCTCCTGTACGTTGAGGTTGAAATCCTTGGCGATGTTGCCTACCACGAAGCCTTTGTTCGCCTCCTCGGTAATGGAGTAGGACAATTGCGAAGCGGAAGAGCCGAAAATACAAAGAAGCAAAGCAAAGTAAATCCAGAAATCGTGTTTTTGTTGATGCATCCTCATCGCCAATGCAGCAAAATGTACAAACAGCCGTCGATTATTTATCCACATTGAGATAACTGAATCCAATGCAGCATTACTGTTGCGAGGTTGCCGTGCATTCTGCGCGTGGACTATCGGCAGATGACGATTTCTTTTTCCTCAAGCAGGGCGGAGTAGAATTATTGAGGAGCCGTCGGATCAACATATTCATATTTACGGTCTCCTGCGACCTCGTGTGGCCAATATAAGGTATCGGTCTATCATGACTGCCACTGCACAAGCAGAACGGCCGATCAACAAAACAACCTTTTTTATTTAGGCCTGACACCGGATGCCGCTGGAAAACGTTGATTCATATCTTCCACGTAAAATGTATTACAACATTTTCAGAACATATCAAGCAATAGTAGTAATACTAATTTCGACCTACATTACACAGTTGCTGGCATAAAACAAACAAAAGAGGAAACTCGATATCAACTGTATGATTAATAATTTTGCAAACTGACAATGTCTCCACTCTCTGAGTTGATGCTAAAAAATGATGAAATTGAAACAGTCCTTGAATAGTTATCTAACAATGTGTATGAAACTTTCGCATTTGTGTCCAAATCAGGATCATTTGCATTTACAGAACAAAGAGAATATCCAGTTGGACTATTTTCTTTGATATAGACATTAATAACAGGTTCCATGAAACGAGGTGCATTATCATTCACATCAGAAACATGAACAATAATGATCCTTCTAGTTGACAGAGGTGGACTTCCCTCATCCGTGGCTATTTACCACGAAAGCCAGGATAGGCGCCAGCTCAGGCGCCAGCTCCTATCAGCTCTGAACCACACAAGCAGTATGCAGAATGGATGGATGGATAATCAATCTGATCATCAACATGAGCCACCCACAGAAATGGAACAGATCCAACTACCTTACAATTGGTTACACCGTTATTCCCACTATCCTTGTCATTTAATGTCACCAAAGCAACAATTGTCCCAAATTCTGCATTTTCTTTTACCGGCGTCATCAGTGACGTCACCGTTATTTCAGGGGCGTTGTCATTGACATCAATTATCTCTATTAGCAGTTTAGCATGTGCACTACGGGGAGAAAGGCCTTGATCAGTCGCTTGAATCCCTACTTCGTAAGCAGGAGTCTCTTCATAATTTAATGTACCTTTTAAGGTGATTTCCCCCGTTTCTGCATTTAGATTAAAAACACTTGACGGATCGTTGTTGCCTCGTTTAATTAAGGAATACACAATCTTACTGTTTATTCCTTCGTCCAAATCGGTTGCATTCAATTTAATCACAAGTGAGCCCTGCGCGGCATCTTCGCTCAGACGCACTTTGTAAAGCGACTTGCTAAACGTGGGCACGTTGTCGTTGACATCGAGCACATTTACGCGTATTTGCAACGAGCCAGATTTAGGAGGTTTACCTCCGTCAACAGCGGTGAGCGTGAGTGTGATGAAAGATTGTTTCTCTCGATCTAAACACT
>NW_017805461.1:2305135-2307908 GCF_001891065.2 Hippocampus comes | reverse complement strand
AAAACACTTGACGGATCGTTGTTGCCTCGTTTAATTAAGGAATACACAATCTTACTGTTTATTCCTTCGTCCAAATCGGTTGCATTCAATTTAATCACAAGTGAGCCCTGCGCGGCATCTTCGCTCAGACGCACTTTGTAAAGCGACTTGCTAAACGTGGGCACGTTGTCGTTGACATCGAGCACATTTACGCGTATTTGCAACGAGCCAGATTTAGGAGGTTTACCTCCGTCAACAGCGGTGAGCGTGAGTGTGATGAGAGATTGTTTCTCTCGATCTAAACACTTTTGTAGCACCAGTTCTGCAGATACGCCGTGGTCTCCTCCGCTCTGCACATCCAGTGTAAAATGTTCATTGTTGCTCAATTTATAGCTCCTCACTGAATTACTGCCAAAGTCTGCGTCCACGGCCACTGGGAGGAGATACCGCTCTCCTGGTGAAGCTGATTCAAAAATGTCCAAAGTGTACACACTTTCTATAACAGAAGGTGAATTGTCATTTATGTCCAAAATAGTGATCTCAACGCGATGCGCCGTCATCGGACTGTTTAACACAGCTTGTATCCGAAGAGAGCATTTCGCCGTATTCGGACAAAGCTCCTCCCTGTCTATTCTTTCCTTTACAAATAAGTTACCGCTCTGCAAATTCACGTTGAAATACTCTTTACTGTAGCTGGAAACCACACGCAGTCCTCTGGTGTCCAGCTCCTGTACGTTGAGGTTGAAATCCTTGGCGATGTTGCCTACCACGAAGCCTTTGTTCGCCTCCTCGGTAATGGAGTAGGACAATTGCGAAGCGGAAGAGCCGAAAATACAAAGAAGCAAAGCAAAGTAAATCCAGAAATCGTGTTTTTGTTGATGCATCCTCATCGCCAATGCAGCAAAATGTACAAACAGCCGTCGATTATTTATCCACATTGAGATAACTGAATCCAATGCAGCATTACTGTTGCGAGGTTGCCGTGCATTCTGCGCGTGGACTATCGGCAGATGACGATTTCTTTTTCCTCAAGCAGGGCGGAGTAGAATTATTGAGGAGCCGTCGGATCAACATATTCATATTTACGGTCTCCTGCGACCTCGTGTGGCCAATATAAGGTATCGGTCTATCATGACTGCCACTGCACAAGCAGAACGGCCGATCAACAAAACAACCTTTTTTATTTAGGCCTGACACCGGATACCGCTGGAAAACGTTGATTCATATCTTCCACTTAAAATGTATTCCAACATTTTCAGAACATATCAAGCAATAGTAGTAATACTAATTTCGACCTACATTACACAGTTGCTGGCATAAAACAAACAAAAGAGGAAACTCGATATCAACTGTATGATTAATAATTCTACAATATTTCATAATGACAATTATAATTCAGAATATTAAGTCAACGATGGTGCAAATGTTCACTCATCTGACTTCCACTCAGGTAGTGTGTAGTTACCACTCACTGATTGTGTGAATGTGACTGACTTGTGAATGGTTGTCTCATTCTATTTGTGCTCTGTGATTGACCGTCCATCAGTCCAAGGGGTTGTACAAAGGGTTGGTAAAGCTTTACCACGAAAGCCAGGATAGGCGCCAGCTCAGGCGCCAGCTCCTATCAGCTCTGAACCACACAAGCAGTATGCAGAATGGATGGATGGATAATCAATCTGATCATCAACATGAGCCACCCACAGAAGCGCATCGACATCAAGTCCAGCACCACGGACAGCGGCATTTGGACTTGCTTTTGTCACCAGTATATGGACAATGAGTGGAAATGTGATGTCAAAAATGGAAGTTCAGCATGCAGACATGACCATCGATAGCCAGTGGGGAACACACAAGGCCTTCATCTTAAAAGTGCACAACCTCGACTTATAGCAGCACTTCCCAAAAAAAATGGTGTGTTCAATTTACTTAACCTAATGTGCACTACGGGGAGAAAGGCCTTGATCAGTCGCTTGAATCCCTACTTCGTAAGCAGGAGTCTCTTCATAATTTAATGTACCTTTTAAGGTGATTTCCCCCGTTTCTGCATTTAGATTAAAAACACTTGACGGATCGTTGTTGCCTCGTTTAATTAAGGAATACACAATCTTACTGTTTATTCCTTCGTCCAAATCGGTTGCATTCAATTTAATCACAAGTGAGCCCTGCGCGGCATCTTCGCTCAGACGCACTTTGTAAAGCGACTTGCTAAACGTGGGCACGTTGTCGTTGACATCGAGCACATTTACGCGTATTTGCAACGAGCCAGATTTAGGAGGTTTACCTCCGTCAACAGCGGTGAGCGTGAGTGTGATGAAAGATTGTTTCTCTCGATCTAAAGACTTTTGTAGCACCAGTTCTGCAGATACGCCGTGGTCTCCTCCGCTCTGCACATCCAGTGTAAAATGTTCATTGTTGCTCAATTTGTAGCTCCTCACTGAATATATTTTTTTTTTCGGCTACACATTGCTTTCGATTGAAAAGCCCATCCACGGTCAAACTAAAGAACAAAACAAATTGTCAGCCTACCTTCTCAGAGGTGGGTAAAGTTTGAGTCCTGGTAAAGGTGTCACCTCCATTAATACTGATCAGTTCTGCTTCTACAGGTGGAAAGGGCCCAGGGAAAACCACTACATCACTCTTGAGTGTGTCTGAGCTGAAGCACACGTCGTACTGCTGAGTCGCTTTGGAGTAAGACCAGCTCCCGTCAGGGTGGGTGGTGATCATTGGGGCGCTGTACCTGTCGAAGGGGCCGTCTGTCTGTCTGTGGCATTTGAAGACTACTATTGTGATTAGG
>NW_017805461.1:2298761-2302379 GCF_001891065.2 Hippocampus comes | reverse complement strand
AAAACACTTGACGGATCGTTGTTGCCTCGTTTAATTAAGGAATACACAATCTTACTGTTTATTCCTTCGTCCAAATCGGTTGCATTCAATTTAATCACAAGTGAGCCCTGCGCGGCATCTTCGCTCAGACGCACTTTGTAAAGCGACTTGCTAAACGTGGGCACGTTGTCGTTGACATCGAGCACATTTACGCGTATTTGCAACGAGCCAGATTTAGGAGGTTTACCTCCGTCAACAGCGGTGAGCGTGAGTGTGATGAGAGATTGTTTCTCTCGATCTAAACACTTTTGTAGCACCAGTTCTGCAGATACGCCGTGGTCTCCTCCGCTCTGCACATCCAGTGTAAAATGTTCATTGTTGCTCAATTTATAGCTCCTCACTGAATTACTGCCAAAGTCTGCGTCCACGGCCACTGGGAGGAGATACCGCTCTCCTGGTGAAGCTGATTCAAAAATGTCCAAAGTGTACACACTTTCTATAACAGAAGGTGAATTGTCATTTATGTCCAAAATAGTGATCTCAACGCGATGCGCCGTCATCGGACTGTTTAACACAGCTTGTATCCGAAGAGAGCATTTCGCCGTATTCGGACAAAGCTCCTCCCTGTCTATTCTTTCCTTTACAAATAAGTTACCGCTCTGCAAATTCACGTTGAAATACTCTTTACTGTAGCTGGAAACCACACGCAGTCCTCTGGTGTCCAGCTCCTGTACGTTGAGGTTGAAATCCTTGGCGATGTTGCCTACCACGAAGCCTTTGTTCGCCTCCTCGGTAATGGAGTAGGACAATTGCGAAGCGGAAGAGCCGAAAATACAAAGAAGCAAAGCAAAGTAAATCCAGAAATCGTGTTTTTGTTGATGCATCCTCATCGCCAATGCAGCAAAATGTACAAACAGCCGTCGATTATTTATCCACATTGAGATAACTGAATCCAATGCAGCATTACTGTTGCGAGGTTGCCGTGCATTCTGCGCGTGGACTATCGGCAGATGACGATTTCTTTTTCCTCAAGCAGGGCGGAGTAGAATTATTGAGGAGCCGTCGGATCAACATATTCATATTTACGGTCTCCTGCGACCTCGTGTGGCCAATATAAGGTATCGGTCTATCATGACTGCCACTGCACAAGCAGAACGGCCGATCAACAAAACAACCTTTTTTATTTAGGCCTGACACCGGATACCGCTGGAAAACGTTGATTCATATCTTCCACTTAAAATGTATTCCAACATTTTCAGAACATATCAAGCAATAGTAGTAATACTAATTTCGACCTACATTACACAGTTGCTGGCATAAAACAAACAAAAGAGGAAACTCGATATCAACTGTATGATTAATAATTCTACAATATTTCATAATGACAATTATAATTCAGAATATTAAGTCAACGATGGTGCAAATGTTCACTCATCTGACTTCCACTCAGGTAGTGTGTAGTTACCACTCACTGATTGTGTGAATGTGACTGACTTGTGAATGGTTGTCTCATTCTATTTGTGCTCTGTGATTGACCGTCCATCAGTCCAAGGGGTTGTACAAAGGGTTGGTAAAGCTTTACCACGAAAGCCAGGATAGGCGCCAGCTCAGGCGCCAGCTCCTATCAGCTCTGAACCACACAAGCAGTATGCAGAATGGATGGATGGATAATCAATCTGATCATCAACATGAGCCACCCACAGAAGCGCATCGACATCAAGTCCAGCACCACGGACAGCGGCATTTGGACTTGCCTTTGTCACCAGTATATGGACAATGAGTGGAAATGTGATGTCAAAAATGGAAGTTCAGCATGCAGACATGACCATCGATAGCCAGTGGGGAACACACAAGGCCTTCATCTTAAAAGTGCACAACCTCGACTTATAGCAGCACTTCCCAAAAAAAATGGTGTGTTCAATTTACTTAACCTAATTTCATCAAGTGGTTCCTTGAAATAAAATCATCTGGATCCAGATAGATTATTTCAGTAGACTGCATAGATCTACTGAAAAAATCTAGCTAAATTGTAGACTACTCACTATCTATGCAACCTTGACATCTACTTTCGGAATGTACTGTATCTTGATCCAAATCATTCTTTTTTGAGCAACCACTTGACACAATAAAATTGAGTGAATTCATCACACCATCATTTTCAATATACAGTGCAGAATAAAGTGCAAACTACGTCAGAAAACATACTGATCACTCCACGTATGAGTGATTTTCATTATTTGCACATTGTGTGCTTTCCAATCAAACAACTATTCACTTATAGTTCTTCCAGACATGTTTGAGTTTAACCTGCAACATTTATTAATGCATTAAGGTTAACATGAAAAAATGTATGTGTATATTTTTTTTTCGGCTACACATAGCTTTCGATTGAAAAGCCCATCCACGGTCGCGATGCGCCGTCATCGGACTGTTTAACACAGCTTGTATCCGAAGAGAGCATTTCGCCGTATTCGGACAAAGCTCCTCCCTGTCTATTCTTTCCTTTACAAATAAGTTACCGCTCTGCAAATTCACGTTGAAATACTCTTTACTGTAGCTGGAAACCACACGCAGTCCTCTGGTGTCCAGCTCCTGTACGTTGAGGTTGAAATCCTTGGCGATGTTGCCTACCACGAAGCCTTTGTTCGCCTCCTCGGTAATGGAGTAGGACAATTGCGAAGCGGAAGAGCCGAAAATACAAAGAAGCAAAGCAAAGTAAATCCAGAAATCGTGTCTTTGTTGATGCATCCTCATCGCCAATGCAGCAAAATGTACAAACTGCCGTCGATCATTTATCCACATTGACGTAACTGAATCCAACGCAGCATTACTTTTGCGAGGTTGCCGTACGTTTCTGGTCGCCTTCTGCGCATGAACTATCGGCGGATGACGATTTCTTTTTCCTCAAGCAGGGCGGAGTAGAATTATTGAGGAGCCGTCGAATCAACATATTCATATTTACGGTCTCCTGCGACCTCGTGTGGCCAATATAAGGTATCGGTCTATCATGACTGTCACTGCACAAGCAGAACGACCGATCAACAAAACAACCTTTTTTATTTAGGCCTGACACCGGATGCCGCTGGAAAACGTTGATTCATATCTTCCACGTAAAATGTATTACAACATTTTCAGAACATATCAAGCAATAGTAGTAATCCTAATTTCGACCTACATTACACAGTGGCTGGCATAAAACAAATAAAAGAGGAAACTCTATCAACTGTATTATTAATAATACTACAATATTTCATAATGACAATTATAATTCAGAATATTAAGTCAACGATGGTGCAAATGTTCACTCATCTGACTTCCACTCAGGTAGTGTGTAGTTACCACTCACTGATTGTGTGAATGTGACTGACTTGTGAATGTTTGTCTCATTCTATTTGTGCTCTGTGAGTGACCGTCCATCAGTCCAAGGGGTTGTACAAAGGGTTGGTAAAGCTTTACCACGAAAGCCAGGATAGGCGCCAGCTCAGGCACCAGCTCCGGTCAGCTCCGAACCACACAAGCAGTATACCGAATGGATGGATGGATAATCAATCTGATCATCAATGTGAGGCACCCACAAAAGCGCATCGACATCAAGTCCAGCACCACGGACAGCGGCATTTGGACTTGCTTTTGTCACCA
>NW_017805461.1:2292155-2293622 GCF_001891065.2 Hippocampus comes | reverse complement strand
CTCGGAGTGGGGAGCCAAAATGGCGGGACTGTTGTCATTCTCATCCAGGATAAACACATTGACGGTCACGTTACTGCTGAGCGGAGGAACACCAGAGTCTGTGGCCTGAACTTTGAACTGAAAAGTTTTTAATTTCTCGTAATCAAAAGATTGCAAACTGACAATGTCTCCACTCTCTTGGTTGATGTTAATAAGTGCTGAAATTAGAATATTCCTTGGATAACTATCTAACAATGTGTATGACACTTTTGCATTAACATCCAAATCAGGATCAATTTACCACGAAAGCCAGGATAGGCGCCAGCTCAGGCACCAGCTCCGGTCAGCTCCGAACCACACAAGCAGTATACCGAATGGATGGATGGATAATCAATCTGATCATCAATGTGAGGCACCCACAAAAGCGCATCGACATCAAGTCCAGCACCACGGACAGCGGCATTTGGACTTGCTTTTGTCACCACTACTATATATGGACAATGAGTGGATATGTGATGTCAAAAATGGAAGTTCAGCATGCAGACATGACCATAGACAGCCAGTAGGGAACACACAAGGCCTTCATCTTAAAGTGCACAACCTCGACTGATAGCAGCACCTCACAAAAAAATGGTGTGTTCAATTTACTTAATCTCATTTCATCAAGTGGTTCCTTGAAATAAAATCATCTGGATCCAGATAGATTTTTTTAAGTAAACTGCATACATCCACTGAAAACTCTGTCTAAATTGTAGACTACTCACTGTCTTTGCAACCTTTACATCTACTTTTGGAATGTACTGTGTCTGGATCTAAATTATTCTTTTTCGAGCAACCAATTGACACAATAAAATTGAGTAAATTCATCACACCATCTTTTTCAATGTACAGTGCAGAATAAAGTGCAAACTACATCAGAAAACATACTGATCACTCCATGTATGAGTGATTTTCATTATTTGCACATTGTGTGATTTCCATTCAAACAATTATTCACTTATAGTTCTTACAGACACGTTTGAGTTTCACCTGCAAGATATAGTCACGCATTAAGGTTAACATGAAAAAATTGTATGTGTATAATTGTTTCGGCTACACATTGCTTTCTATTGAAAGCCCATGCACTGGCAAACTAAAGAACAAAACAAATTGTCAGCCTACCTTCTCAGAGGTGGGCAAAGTTTGAGTCCTGGTAAAGGTGTCGCCTCCATTAATACTGATCAGTTCTGCTTCTACAGGCGGAAAGGGCCCAGGGAAAACCACTACATCGCTCTTGAGTGTGTCTGAGCTGAAGCACACATCGTACTGCTGAGTTGCTTTGGAGTAAGACCAGCTCCCATCAGGGTGGGTGGTGATCATCGGGGCACTGTATCTATCGAAGGGTCCGTCTGTCTGTCTGTGGCATTTAAAGGCTACTAAAGTGATAAGGCTGAGCAGAAAGATAAGCGACACGGCCACAACGGCGATGAGCAGATACAAGTGCAAGGC
>NW_017805461.1:2286546-2288668 GCF_001891065.2 Hippocampus comes | reverse complement strand
CAGGTGGAAAGGGCCCAGGGAAAACCACTACATCACTCTTGAGTGTGTCTGAGCTGAAGCACACGTCGTACTGCTGTGTCGCTTTGGAGTAAGACCAGCTCCCATCAGGGTGGGTGGTGATCATCGGGGCACTGTATCTATCGAAGGGTCTGTCTGTCTGTCTGTGACATTTAAAGGCTACTAAAGTGATGAGGCTGAGCAGAAAGATGAGCGACACGGCCACAGTGGCGATGAGCAGATACAAGTGTAAGGCGGAGAAGCTCTCCTCCTTGCTGGGCACATGTCTGAATGGAGTGTGGATGTCAGCTGTGCTTTCGAGCACCACCACGTCAATTGACACAGTTGCTGACAGGGACGCTTCTCCGTGATCACAGACCGACACCACCAAGGGGTGACTTTTCAGGTCATTGTCGCTCATTCGCCTCTTGGTCCGAATCTCCCCGGTGCTGGTTCCGATCCGGAACAGGTTGTTGTTGCCTTTGGGCTCAGACAGGTGATAAGAGAGCAGTGCATTGTATCCAGAGTCTGCATCCACTGCCCTGATCTTTGCCACAAAGTATCCCGCTTCGGCAGAATAGGGGATGCTCTCACTGTTAACGGAGCCGTGCTCGGAATAGGGAGCCAAAATGGCGGGACTGTTGTCATTTTCATCCCAGAGACAAAAACACATTGACGGTCACGTTACTGCTGAGCGGAGGAACACCAGAGTCTGTGGCCTGAACTTTGAACTGAAAAGTTTTTAATTTCTCGTAATCAAAAGATTGCAAACTGACAATGTCTCCACTCTCTTGGTTGATGTTAATAAGTGCTGAAATTAGAATATTCCTTGGATAACTATCTAACAATGTGTATGACACTTTTGCATTAACATCCAAATCAGGATCAACTGCCTTTATGGAATAAATAGAATATCCAGTTGGAGTATTTTCTTTGACATACACATTAATAACAGGTTCCATAAAATGAGGTGCGTTATCATTAACATCAGAAACATGAATAGTAATGATCCTTCTCGTCGACAGAGGCGGACTTCCTTCATCTCACGGACAGCGGCATTTGGACTTGCTTTTGTCACCACTACTATATATGGACAATGAGTGGATATGTGATGTCAAAAGTGGAAGTTCAGCATGCAGACATGACCATAGACAGCCAGTAGGGAACACACAAGGCCTTCATCTTAAAGTGCACAACCTCGACTGATAGCAGCACCTCAAAAAAAAATGGTGTGTTCAATTTACTTAATCTCATTTCATCAAGTGGTTCCTTGAAATAAAATCATCTGGATCCAGATAGATTTTTTTAAGTAAACTGCATACATCCACTGAAAACTCTGTCTAAATTGTAGACTACTCACTGTCTTTGCAACCTTTACATCTACTTTTGGAATGTACTGTGTCTGGATCTAAATTATTCTTTTTCGAGCAACCAATTGACACAATAAAATTGAGTAAATTCATCACACCATCTTTTTCAATGTACAGTGCAGAATAAAGTGCAAACTACATCAGAAAACGTACTGATCACTCCATGTATGAGTGATTTTCATTATTTGCACATTGTGTGATTTCCATTCAAACAACCGTTCATTGACTGCTAAAAAGTTACCTTTTTTAAATATAATTCGAACTTAGTATTTCATAATTATTGAATTTTTTTTACATGTAAATAGGCGTGTAACATATCAATAAACTGCATGTCAGAAAAAAAGAGTTGGAAAATCCCCAAAATGTATAGCCTACCTTGTCAGTGTTCGGAAGGGTCTGAGTCCTGGTGAAGGTGTCGCCTCCATTAATACTGATCAGTTCTGCTTCTACAGGCGGAAAGGGCCCAGGGAAAACCACTACATCGCTCTTGAGTGTGTCTGAGCTGAAGCACACATCGTACTGCTGAGTTGCTTTGGAGTAAGACCAGCTCCCATCAGGGTGGGTGGTGATCATCGGGGCACTGTATCTATCGAAGGGTCCGTCTGTCTGTCTGTGGCATTTAAAGGCTACTAAAGTGATAAGGCTGAGCAGAAAGATAAGCGACACGGCCACAACGGCGATGAGCAGATACAAGTGCAAGGCAGAGAAGCTCTCCTCCTTGCTGGGCACATGTCTGAACGGAGTGTGGATGTCAG
>NW_017805461.1:2277757-2282623 GCF_001891065.2 Hippocampus comes | reverse complement strand
GGGGTGACTTTTCAGGTCATTGTCGCTCATTCGCCTCTTGGTCCGAATCTCCCCGGTGCTGGTTCCGATCCGGAACAGGTTGTTGTTGCCTTTGGGCTCAGACAGGTGATAAGAGAGCAGTGCATTGTATCCAGAGTCTGCATCCACTGCCCTGATCTTTGCCACAAAGTATCCCGCTTCGGCAGAATAGGGGATGCTCTCACTGTTAACGGAGCCGTGCTCGGAATAGGGAGCCAAAATGGCGGGACTGTTGTCATTCTCATCCAGGATAAACACATTGACGGTCACGTTACTGCTGAGCGGAGGAACACCAGAGTCTGTGGCCTGAACTTTGAACTGAAAAGTTTTTAATTTCTCGTAATCAAAAGATTGCAAACTGACAATGTCTCCACTCTCTTGGTTGATGTTAATAAGTGCTGAAATTAGAATATTCCTTGGATAACTATCTAACAATGTGTATGACACTTTTGCATTAACATCCAAATCAGGATCAACTGCCTTTATGGAATAAATAGAATATCCAGTTGGAGTATTTTCTTTGACATACACATTAATAACAGGTTCCATAAAATGAGGTGCGTTATCATTAACATCAGAAACATGAATAGTAATGATCCTTCTCGTCGACAGAGGCGGACTTCCTTCATCTGTGGCTATAATGGAGACATTGTAAATAGATGTGTTTTCTCTGTCTAGTGCTCCATCAACTACAAATGAATAATCATTTTTGTAGTTAGATTTCAGCTTAAATGGAACAGATCCAACTACCTTACAATTGGTTACGCCATTATTCCCACCATCCTTGTCGCTTACTGTTATCAACGCAACAATTGTCCCCAATTCTGCATTTTCCTTGACTGGTGTCATTAGCGAAGTAACCATTATTTCGGGGGCGTTGTCGTTCACATCAATTACCTCTATGAGCAGTTTTGCATTTGTGCTACGAGGAGAAAGGCCTTGATCAGTTGCTTGAATCCTTACTTCATAGGCAGGAGTCTCTTCATAATTTAAAGTACTTTTCAATGTGATTTCTCCCGTTTCTGCATTGAGATTAAAATCATTTGATGGATCATTGTTGCCTCGTTTATTTAAATTCCTTGAAATAAAATCATCTGGATCCAGATAGATTTTTTTAAGTAAACTGCATACATCCACTGAAAACTCTGTCTAAATTGTAGACTACTCACTGTCTTTGCAACCTTTACATCTACTTTTGGAATGTACTGTGTCTGGATCTAAATTATTCTTTTTCGAGCAACCAATTGACACAATAAAATTGAGTAAATTCATCACACCATCTTTTTCAATGTACAGTGCAGAATAAAGTGCAAACTACATCAGAAAACATACTGATCACTCCATGTATGAGTGATTTTCATTATTTGCACATTGTGTGATTTCCATTCAAACAATTATTCACTTATAGTTCTTACAGACACGTTTGAGTTTCACCTGCAAGATATAGTCACGCATTAAGGTTAACATGAAAAAATTGTATGTGTATAATTGTTTCGGCTACACATTGCTTTCTATTGAAAGCCCATGCACTGGCAAACTAAAGAACAAAACAAATTGTCAGCCTACCTTCTCAGAGGTGGGCAAAGTTTGAGTCCTGGTAAAGGTGTCGCCTCCATTAATACTGATCAGTTCTGCTTCTACAGGCGGAAAGGGCCCAGGGAAAACCACTACATCGCTCTTGAGTGTGTCTGAGCTGAAGCACACATCGTACTGCTGAGTTGCTTTGGAGTAAGACCAGCTCCCATCAGGGTGGGTGGTGATCATCGGGGCACTGTATCTATCGAAGGGTCCGTCTGTCTGTCTGTGGCATTTGAAGGCTACTAATGTGATGAGGCTGAGCAGAAAGATGAGCGACACGGCCACAACGGCGATGAGCAGATACAAGTGCAAGGCGGAGAAGCTCTCTTCCTTGCTGGGCACATGTCTGAACGGAGTGTGGATGTCAGCTGTGCTTTCAAGCACCACCACATCAATCGACACAGTCGCTGACAGGGAGGCTTCTCCGTGATCACAGACCGACACCACCAAGGGGTGACTTTTCAGGTCATTGTCGCTCATTCGCCTCTTGGTCCGAATCTCCCCGGTGCTGGTTCCGATCCGGAAGAGGTTGTTGTTGCCTTTGGGCTCAGACAGGTGATAGGAGAGCAGTGCATTGTAGCCAGAGTCTGCATCCACTGCCCTGATCTTTGCCACAAAGTATCCCGCCTCGGCAGAATAGGGGATGCTCTCACTGTTCACTGAGCCATGCTCAGAATAGGGAGCCAAAATGGTGGGACTGTTGTCATTCTCGTCCAGGATAAAAACATTTACGGTGACATTGCTGCTGAGCGGAGGAACACCAGAGTCTGTGGCCTGAACTTTGAACTGAAACGTCTTTAACTTCTCATAGTCAAACGATTGCAAACTTATGAGATCTCCGCTTTCTGAGTTGATATTAAGAACTGATGAAATTGGAATACTCCTTGGATAACTATCTAACAATGTGTATGACACTTTAGCATTAGCATCCAAATCAGGATCAACTACCTTTATGGAATAAATAGAATATCCAGTTGGACTATTTTCTTTGACATACACATTAATAACCGGTTCCATAAAACGAGGTGCATTATCATTAACATCTGAAACATGAACAATAATGATCTTTCTTGTGGAGAGAGGCGGACTTCCTTCATCTGTGGCTAAAATTGAGACATTGTAAAGAGAGATGTTTTCTCTGTCTAGTCCTGCATCAACTATTAACGAATAATCATTTTTATAGTTACTTTTCAGCTTAAACGGAACAGATCCAACTACCTTACAGTTAGTTACTCCATTGTTCCCGCCATCTTTGTCATTTACAGTAACCAAAGCAACAATTGTCCCCATTTCAGCGTTTTCATTTACTGGCGTCATCAGTGACGTCACTGTTATTTCAGGGGCGTTGTCATTCACATCAATTATCTCTATTAGCAGTTTAGCGTGTGCAATACGAGGAACAGTACCCTGATCCATTGCTTGAATTCTGACTTCATACGCAGGAGTCTCTTCATAATCTAAACTACCTTTCAAGGTGATTTGCCCCGTTTCTGCATTTAGATTGAAAACACTTGACGGATCGTTGTTGCCTCGTTTAATTAAGGAATACACAATCTTACTGTTTATTCCTTCGTCCAAATCAGTTGCATTCAATTTAATCACAAGTGAGCCCTGCGCGGCATCTTCGCTCAGACGCACTTTGTAAAGCGACTTGCTAAACGTGGGCACGTTGTCGTTGACATCGAGCACATTTACGCGTATTTGCAACGAGCCAGATTTAGGAGGTTTACCTCCGTCAACAGCGGTGAGCGTAAGTGTAATGAAAGATTGTTTCTCTCGATCTAAAGACTTTTGTAGCACCAGTTCTGCAGATACGCCGTGGTCTCCTCCGCTCTGCACATCCAGTGTAAAATGTTCATTGTTGCTCAATTTGTAGCTCCTCACTGAATTACTGCCAAAGTCTGCGTCCACGGCCACTGGGAGGAGATACCGCTCTCCCGGTAAAGCGGATTCAGAAATGTCCAAAGTGTACACACTTTCTATAAAAGAAGGTGAATTGTCATTTATGTCCAAAATAGTGATCTCAACGCGATGCGCCGTCATCGGACTGTTTAACACAGCTTGTATCCGAAGAGAGCATTTCGCCGTATTCGGACAAAGGTCCTCCCTGTCTATTCTTTCCTTTACAAATAAGTTACCGCTCTGCAAATTCACGTTGAAATACTCTTTACTGTAGCTGGAAACCACACGCAGACCTCTGGTGTCCAGCTCCTGCACGTTGAGGTTTAAATCCTTGGCGATGTTGCCCACCACGAAGCCTTTGTTCGCCTCCTCGGTAATGGAGTAGGACAATTGCGAAGCGGAAGAGCCGAAAATACAAAGAAGCAAAGCAAAGTAAATCCAGAAATCGTGTCTTTGTTGATGCATCCTCATCGCCAATGCAGCAAAATGTACAAACTGCCGTCGATCATTTATCCACATTGACGTAACTGAATCCCCACATTGAGATAACTGAATCCAATGCAGCATTACTGTTGCGAGGTTGCCGTGCATTCTGCGCGTGGACTATCGGCAGATGACGATTTCTTTTTCCTCAAGCAGGGCGGAGTAGAATTATTGAGGAGCCGTCGGATCAACATTTTCATATTTACGGTCTCCTGCGACCTCGTGTGGCCAATATAAGGTATCGGTCTATCATGACTGTCACTGCACAAGCAGAACGACCGATCAACAAAACAACCTTTTTTATTTAGGCCTGACACCGGATGCCGCTGGAAAACGTTGATTCATATCTTCCACTTAAAATGTATTCCAACATTTTCAGAACATATCAAGCAATAGTAGTAATACTAATTTCGACCTACATTACACAGTTGCTGGCATAAAACAAACAAAAGAGGAAACTCGATATCAACTGTATGATTAATAATTCTACAATATTTCATAATGACAATTATAATTCAGAATATTAAGTCAACGATGGTGCAAAGGTTCACTCATCTGACTTCCACTCAGGTAGTGTGTAGTTACCACTCACTGATTGTGTGAATGTGACTGACTTGTGAATGGTTGTCTAATTCTATTTGTGCTCTGTGATTGACCGTCCATCAGTCCAAGGGGTTGTACAAAGGGTTGGTAAAGCTTTACCACGAAAGCCAGGATAGGCGCCAGCTCAGGCGCCAGCTCCTATCAGCTCTGAACCACACAAGCAGTATGCAGAATGGATGGATGGATAATCAATCTGATCATCAACATGAGCCACCCACAGAAGAGCATCGACATCAAGTCCAGCACCACGGACAGCGGCATTTGGACTTGCTTTTGTCACCA
>NW_017805461.1:2254110-2276430 GCF_001891065.2 Hippocampus comes | reverse complement strand
GGGGTGACTTTTCAGGTCATTGTCGCTCATTCGCCTCTTGGTCCGAATCTCCCCGGTGCTGGTTCCGATCCGGAACAGGTTGTTGTTGCCTTTGGGCTCAGACAGGTGATAAGAGAGCAGTGCATTGTATCCAGAGTCTGCATCCACTGCCCTGATCTTTGCCACAAAGTATCCCGCTTCGGCAGAATAGGGGATGCTCTCACTGTTAACGGAGCCGTGCTCGGAATAGGGAGCCAAAATGGCGGGACTGTTGTCATTCTCATCCAGGATAAACACATTGACGGTCACGTTACTGCTGAGCGGAGGAACACCAGAGTCTGTGGCCTGAACTTTGAACTGAAAAGTTTTTAATTTCTCGTAATCAAAAGATTGCAAACTGACAATGTCTCCACTCTCTTGGTTGATGTTAATAAGTGCTGAAATTAGAATATTCCTTGGATAACTATCTAACAATGTGTATGACACTTTTGCATTAACATCCAAATCAGGATCAACTGCCTTTATGGAATAAATAGAATATCCAGTTGGAGTATTTTCTTTGACATACACATTAATAACAGGTTCCATAAAATGAGGTGCGTTATCATTAACATCAGAAACATGAATAGTAATGATCCTTCTCGTCGACAGAGGCGGACTTCCTTCATCTGTGGCTATAATGGAGACATTGTAAATAGATGTGTTTTCTCTGTCTAGTGCTCCATCAACTACTAATGAATAATCATTTTTGTAGTTAGATTTCAGCTTAAATGGAACAGATCCAACTACCTTACAATTGGTTACGCCATTATTCCCACCATCCTTGTCGCTTACTGTTATCAACGCAACAATTGTCCCCAATTCTGCATTTTCCTTGACTGGTGTCATTAGCGAAGTAACCATTATTTCGGGGGCGTTGTCGTTCACATCAATTACCTCTATGAGCAGTTTTGCATTTGTGCTACGAGGAGAAAGGCCTTGATCAGTTGCTTGAATCCTTACTTCATAGGCAGGAGTCTCTTCATAATTTAAAGTACTTTTCAATGTGATTTCTCCCGTTTCTGCATTGAGATTAAAATCATTTGATGGATCATTGTTGCCTCGTTTATTTAAAGAATACACAATCTTACTGTTTATTCCTTCGTCCAAATCAGTTGCATTTAATTTGATCACAAATGAGCCCTGCGCGGTGTTTTCACTTACACGCACTTTATACAGCGACTTACTAAAAACAGGTGTGTTATCGTTCGCATCCACGACCACTACTTTGATATGTAACATGCCCGATCTGGTAGGTTTTCCTCCATCTAAAGCAGTAAGAGTAAGTTCATGAATAGGCTCTTTCTCTCGATCTAAAGCTTTGTGCAGCACCAGCTCTGCAGACACGCCGTGTTCTCCGCCACTTTGTACATCCAGAGTAAAATGTTCATTTGGACTTAATTTGTACGATTTTACTGAATTGCTTCCTGTATCTGAATCTACTGCTTCTGGGAGAAAATATTTTTCTCCCGGTGCCACGGATTCAGATATCTTTAGGATGTGTAATTCTTCCTCAAATTTCGGTGAGTTGTCGTTTATATCCAAAACGTTAACGTCAATGCGGTGCACACTCATCGGGTTGCTCAGCACTGCCTGCATTCTCACAAAGCACTGCGCCGCGCTGGGACAAAGCTCCTCTCGGTCTATTCTGTCGTTAACAAAGAGGCTCCCCGTCCGAAGATCTACCTCAATATATTTCTTACTGTAACTTGAAACAATACGTAGGTCTCTGTTGTGCAATTCTTGCAAATTGATGTTCAAATCCTTGGCGATATTCCCCACCACTGTGCCTTTGTTCATCTCCTCGGAAATGGAGTAAGAGAATTGCGAAGCAGATTCGTCACAAAAGAAAAGCAGGGCAACAATATAAATCCACAAATACTCCTCCGCCCCCATCGTTGTACAAAAAACTGCAATCCAGCTAGTAATGGAAATCTCCTTTTTGCATATCCGACACCAACACAAATCTCCGGCGGTACCAGCACTTCTCGCCAACATGCAGCCCGAGTGACTGTCAAAACGGAAGCCAGGGACAATTTTACATCGCAGGAGAGAGGGGCGGTTGTGTATTATCATATTTATGGTCTTAGTGCGACATCGTGTGGTCAATAACTGTTAAAACGTTAAAACGTGTCACCATTTTCAACGACCAGTAACGTCTTTTTCAAAACATTCTACACTTCAAACACATGTGTATCGTGTTGTTTGGGTTCATGGCGAAAGACAGAATTGCAATATGTTGCTATTGAGATTAAAAAAAATGCACTGTGACCAATGTTGTACGATTTGGATTTGTTACATCAAAATACCTTGTGTTGTTGTGAAGATTGTTAAAATTGTGATATTTAATCACGTAGGTCGCTGATGGTATAAGTGGTACATACGGCGGACTTGTGTGTGAGCAGCATGGAATTGGTGCCCACTCAGTGACGGTGTGAATGTGGGCGTGAATGGTCGTTTGTCTCGAGATGTGCCCTGTGACTAACATGGCGACAAGTTCAGGGTGTAGTCTGCCTTCTGCGCGGAATCAAATGGGATAGACTCCAGAAACTCCATGCAACCCCATTCAAGATAAGTGGTGTTGAAAATGGATGGATGGATAGATATTCTATTTATCTGTCTACATACAGTGGAAAATCTACTGTCTATCCAATAACCGTCAGTGTTTAGATAGGATCAGTTGTAAACACAACGGTGAACATTGCATTCATTAGGACGTTGAAACATACATTTCTCAAGCTTTAGAAAGACATGTTTGCTCTTCTCGTTCCATGGAAAGTGCCACACCTCCAGCCTTGGAACAAACAATACATCCATCCGCCCATTCATACAAGGCAGCCATGTGAACCACTACAAATAGGTCATACAAAAAAAATTACCCACTACAAATAACATATAAAAAAATTAAAGAAAAATATAATAACAATACTGATCATCATGGGCAAGAGTTCCCTTCAACTTTGAAAGAATCCGCTGAACTTCATATTTCGAGTAAGTAGGTGAGTGGATGAAAAATCAATGCTTTTCTATTTAAAAAGATGATATTTGTTGTCTGTGGTACTAGCCTGCAAATCCATGCTAGATTTACATAATGACAAAAGAAATGTTGAAAGAATCACAGCAACTTAATCAACCTACATGTTCTCTGAGACATGAACAAAATGTGCCCTATGCCTCTTGAGTATTCGGTAAAATCTGAGAAAGCGTAAAAAAAACCTGGCATTTAAACAGGTGTGTAACGACTTTTTTATACGAACTGCTTAAATACACAGTATGAGGACATTATAATTTTATAATCTACAGTTATAAATGTTCATCCTACCTTCTCAGAGTTAGGAAGTGTCTGAGTCCTGGTAAAGGTGTCACCTCCATTAATACTGATCAGTTCTGCTTCTGCAGGTGGAAAGGGCCCAGGGAAAACCACTACGTCACTCTTGAGTGTGTCTGAGCTGAAGCACACGTCGTACTGCTGAGTCGCTTTGGAGTAAGACCAGCTCCCATCAGGGTGGGTGGTGATCATTGGGGCGCTGTACCTGTCGAAGGGTCCGTCTGTCTGTCTGTGGCATTTGAAGACTACTAAAGTGATGAGGCTGAGCAGAAAGATGAGCGACACGGCCACAACGGCGATGAGCAGATACAAGTGCAAGGCAGAGAAGCTCTCCTCTTTGCTGGGCACATGTCTGAACTGAGTGTGGATGTCAGCTGTGCTTTCAAGCACCACCACATCAATCGACACAGTCGCTGACAGGGAGGCTTCTCCGTGATCACACACCGACACCACCAAGGGGTGACTTTTCAGGTCATTGTCACTCATTCGCCTCTTGGTCCGAATCTCCCCGGTGCTGGTTCCGATCCTGAAGAGGTTGTTGTTGCCTTTGGGCTCAGACAGGTGATAGGAGAGCAGTGCATTGTATCCAGAGTCTGCATCCACTGCCCTGATCTTTGCCACAAAGTACCCTGCTTCAGCAGAATAGGGAATACTTTCACTGTTCACGGAGCCATGCTCAGAATAGGGAGGCAAAATGTTGGGACTGTTGTCATTCTCATCCAAGATAAACACGTTTACAGTGACGTTGCTGCTGAGCGGAGGAACACCAGAGTCAGTGGCCTGAGCTTTGAACTGAAACGTCTTTAACTTCTCAAAGTCAAAAGACTGCAAACTGACTATATGACCACTTTCTGAATTAATGTTTATCATTGAAGCCGTGTGGGTTGTTTTAAAATGACTGTCTATCAAGTGATAAGATGCTTTTCCATTTTCAAGTAAATCAGCATCTGTAGTCATCAAAGTGTAAATAGTTGTTCCAACTGGACTATTCTCCTTCACGTACACATTAATTACAGGCTCCATGAATTGAGGTGGATTGTCATTGACATCGGAAACTTGAATGGTGATGACGTATGTAGTGGACTGAGGTGGACTTCCTTCATCAGTCGCTGTAAGTGTTACAAGATATTGGGAGGTGGCCTCTCTATCAAGTGGCCCATCAACCAACAATGAGTAGTACTTTTTATAATTGAACTTCAATATGAATGGCACAGATCCAACAATTTTACACTCTGTTTGTCCATTTTTACCCCCATCCTTATCAGTGACCATCACCATGGCAACGGCAGTGCCGACCTCAGCACCCTCTTTCACGGGACTCATGAGAGATGACACAATGATCTCCGGTGCATTGTCATTCACGTCAATGACTTCCACTAAAACTTTGCTGTGCGCCAAGCGAGGAGGAACGCCTTTGTCCCGCACTTGAACACGAATCTCATACGCTTGAGTTGCCTCATAATCAACATCACCTTTAACGGTGATTTCTCCTGTATTTTCATTCAGTGCAAACGAGTCATCAGGGTTAAAACGCCCCGTCTCAGCAAAAGAATACGTGAGCTGCCCATTAACGCCATCGTCTAAATCAGTAGCAGACAGTCTTAACAACGCGGTGCCAATATCTGCATTTTCAACAACTTGGACCTTGTAAAGCGATTTGCTAAACGAGGGCGAATTGTCATTGACATCAAGGACATTTATTTTTATTTGTGTGGTCCCTGATTTGGGAGGTCTTCCTCCATCCACTGCAATAAGCGTGAGGTCAACTACAGCCTGCTTTTCTCGATCTAAAGCTTTCTGCAGTAATAATTCGGCAGAAACGCTGTCCCCATTGTTTTGCACGTCTAAAACAAAGTATTCATTCGGATGTAATGTGTAAGTCTTTACTGAGTTTGCGCCCACGTCTGCGTCATGTGCTAGTGGAAGCGGGTGTTTTTCTCCGAGAAAATAATTTTCAGACATGTCTATTGTCGTGATGTCTTGATTAAAAACCGGAGCGTTGTCATTAATATCATTAATAACAACCTCAATTTGGTGGAGCCTGCGAGGGTTACTTAACGCAGCTTCTAAATTTAAAGAACATTTCAACACATTCGGACACAGCTCCTCTCTGTCTATTCTCTCGCTAACATACAAAATTCCTGATTCCAAATTAACGTCAAAGTGCCGCTTTTTCGTCGCGGAGTTTATCCGCAGACCCGTGGACAGGAGTTGTTGCACACTGAGGTTTAAATCCTTTGCGAGATTTCCCACCGCGGTCCCTTTGTCTACCTCCTCCGAGATGGAATAGGATATTTGAGCAGTAGTCCAGCCGCACAGACAAAGCAGAGAGAAAAACAGACCCCCAATGGTAACCCATTGGTCCCGAGAAGCCATTCCCGCTCAAATTGACATCAATCCCCTTTTGCCTTTGGTATATCCACAGGGAATGAAAAAAATAATCATATAAAAAAGCACAAATGTATATCCGTGTATGTAGCTTTTGCCGCTTACGTTCCCCTAGTGTGGCTCGTTGCAACTGTGTTGACTCGACGATGAACACTCCCCATTTGTGACGTTTTTTCTTCCAGTCTGTGCGCACCAGGCGCATTTTTAGCACGGTCTCGTGCGTCACCTTGCGACCGTTGTGGTGAAATGCAGCTTAAAGTCAAAAGAAGATTTTAATTTTTTTTTTCCTATGCATAAAATTCAAGGAACTGGAAGATTAGCTTTGTACTTTAAAATGTAGCATAATATCGGATAGTAGAGTGTTATGTATTGTCTCTATTCTAAAATGCATCTCTCAGGGACAGGGCTCGAGTATCATGCGCTTCAGTACCAAGGAGAGCGACCCAACATTTTTTTTTTAAGCGGAGTTTTTTTCGAGGAAAACATGTGCTCAGATATCAACACTTCATTCTCGACACTTTTATAATCAGTTGATTTAAATTGCAATTTCATAAACGAGTATCACCTAAAATGCATCATACTGTCATGTGTTTTAATGCAGGTGTCCAAAGGCAAATCGAAGCTTGTTAACAGTGAAACTATAAATAAATGAACCAGTTTAACATATCCTTCATGTCCTCTTAACCTATACTGGATTCGTACTGGGTACAAGTATTTAACATTTATTTAAATTTAGAGCTCCCCAAAATGTCACGCATCCTTATTTCCGTGAACTCTTGCAGGCCCCTGGCATCCTTCAAACCACACTTCCTGCTCATCTAATAGTAAGAATCTTGATGATCTAAAACGTTTCAAATTCCAAACTCCATCCCACACAAGATCTGGAACATGGCATCTCTGCCTTCAAAACACACCTCTTTTTTTTTTTTAAGCCTTTAATGTACATTATATCAACTGAACGAACATTGATCATGGAAATGTTTCCAAGTAATATGTATTATTTTCTTCAGCATTTCTTATGGTACCGTATTTTGTATATTTTGGTTTTATTTGATTGTTTTTAAAAGGCATCACTAAATAATTGGTATTGTACACGTGAAGAAACACAGCTAGAATATTTGACTTGATTACTGTGTGACTATCCATGTTACAAAGACGATTTGATATCATGAACATTTCTTACCTTATCAGTGTTAGGTAAAGTCTGAGTCCTGGTAAAGGTGTCACCTCCATTAATACTGATCAGTTCTGCTTCTGCAGGTGGAAAGGGCCCAGGGAAAACCACTACGTCACTCTTGAGTGTGTCTGAGCTGAAGCACACGTCGTACTGCTGAGTCGCTTTGGAGTAAGACCAGCTCCCATCAGGGTGGGTGGTGATCATTGGGGCGCTGTACCTGTCGAAGGGTCCGTCTGTCTGTCTGTGGCATTTGAAGACTACTAAAGTGATGAGGCTGAGCAGAAAGATGAGCGACAGGGCCACAACGGCGATGAGCAGATACAAGTGCAAGGCGGAGAAGCTCTCCTCCTTGCTGGGCACATGTCTGAATGGAGTGTGGATGTCAGCTGTGCTTTCGAGCACCACCACATCAATCGACACCGTAGCTGACAGGGACGCTTCTCCGTTGTCACAGACCGACACCACCAAGGGGTGACTTTTCAGGTCATTGTCACTCATTCGCCTTTTGGTCCGAATCTCCCCGGTGCTGGTTCCGATCCTGAAGAGGTTGTTGCTGCCTTTGGGCTCAGACAAGTGATAGGAGAGCAGTGCATTGTATCCAGAGTCTGCATCCACTGCCCTGATCTTTGCCACAAAGTATCCCGCTTCAGCTGAATAGGGGATGCTCTCACTGTTAACGGAGCCATGTTCGGAATAGGGAGCCAAAATGGCGGGACTGTTGTCATTCTCATCCAGGATAAGAACGTTTACGGTCACATTGCTGCTAAGCGGAGGAACACCAGAGTCTGTGGCCTGAACTTTGAACTGAAACATCTTTAACTTCTCATAGTCAAAAGACTGAAGAGCAACTATATCTCCACTTTCCGAGTTAATATTTATCATTGTAGTTATTGGTATTGAGTCTGTGCTACTTTGCAAAAATGAGTACATCACATGCCCATTTTGATCAATGTCATCATCCAATGCAGTCACTCTATGTATTGCTGCCCCTGGTGGACTATTTTCTTTGATGTAAACATTAATGAGGGGCTCTGAGAAGTGAGGCTTGTTGTCATTAACATCTGAGATGCGCACATTAACAATACTGGTGCTGGACAGAGGTGGAATGCCTTCATCGGTTGCAGTAATGCTGATATTGTACACAGGTATGCGCTCTCTGTCGAGAGGACCAGCAACAACCAAAGAATAATAATTCTTATAATTTGACTCAAGTTTAAAAGGCACATCATTGTTAATTTTACAGTGGACCAAACCATTTTTACCTCCATCTTGGTCCAGCACAGAGACAAGTGCAATGGCAGTGCCCATCGTTGCATCTTCTTTCAGTGTGGTGAATAAAGATGTAAATGAAATTTCAGGGGCGTTGTCATTGATGTCTAAAACCTCAATCAATAATTTGGTGTGCGAAGTTCTTGCCCCATCACTGGCTTGTACTCTAACCTCAAAATTGCCCCTCTCTTCAAAATCTAAATTCTGTATGTTGGTAACCGTCCCACTTGTTTTGTCTATAGCAAACAAATCATTCTGCTTCCCTCTACCCACTTCACTAAAAGAGTAAAAAACGAGTCCGTTTTCACCTGCATCTAAATCAGTAGCATTTAATGTTATTATTGAGGTGCCAATGCGAATGTTCTCATGGACACTTGCTTTGTACAGACTTTGACTAAAAACAGGAGCATTATCATTAATGTCCAGTACATTCACAACAATAGTCATTGTGCCTGATTTGGGTGGTGTTCCTCCATCAACTGCAGTCAATGTGAGTGTGATCACAGCTTGTTTTTCTCTGTCCAAAAGCTTTTTAAGCACCAATTCCGGCGTCACACTTTCTCCTCTTTGTACCTCGAGAGAAAAATGTTCATTTTGGCTGAGCTTGTATGAATATATTGCATTTTTGCCAACGTCTGCGTCATGAGCTGCACGCAGGGGAAATTTTGTGCTCAGCTCTGTGTTTTCTGTAATATTTAACATCTGTGATTTACTCAAGAATGATGGATAATTGTCGTTTACATCCAAGACAATAATTTCAAAATGGTACAGTTTTAACGGATTGCTAATGACCGCTTCTACACTGAGTGAACATTTTGCTTCACCTTGGCACAGTTCCTCTCGATCAATTCTTTCTTTCACATAGAGGACACCAGTCTTCAGGTTTACCTCAAAGTATTTCCTCTTGCTTCCCGCAACGATCTGAAACATGCGAGACTCCAAATCCCGCACGTTTAGGTTTAAATCCTTCGCAATATTTCCCACAACGGTCCCAACATTGACCTCCTCCGCCACCGAGTAAGAGAGCTGGCCGCACACGGCTTCCCAGTAACACTCCAGCAGCAAGAAGAACAAATGCATCCGCACAGAGCTCCACATGCTCGATGGACGCATCTTTCCATGCATGCGAGTACGGCATAAAGGTATAGAAACGGTGCAAAAATTACTCTCCGCTTGCTATGAAGGAAAAATTTGAACAAACTGATTTAATTCTTCCGTATAACCATCTCCGTCGCATTAGACTCTTTCACCCACTGAGCTTCTTTGTTCGAATGACGAAAAGCATCACGAACATTTGGGAGGAGCCCCGCGCCGCGGAGGACGGCGCTTCAATGTCATGGTCCATTGTGCTCTCTAGTGGACGTTTGTTTGAACTACAACTAAAAACACAACAATGCTCCAAATAGATCCCCAATAGTAGGTCCAATGCATAAACGAGTTAAAAAAAAAGTTTTAAAGGGGTGACTTTTCAGGTCATTGTCACTCATTCGCCTCTTGGTCCGAATCTCCCCGGTGCTGGTTCCGATCCGGAAGAGGTTGTTGTTGCCTTTGGGCTCAGACAGGTGATAGGAGAGCAGTGCATTGTATCCGGAGTCTGCATCCACTGCCCTGATTTTTGCCACAAAGTATCCCGCTTCAGCAGAATAGGGGATACTTTCACTGTTCACGGAGCCATGCTCGGAATAGGGAGGCAAAATGTTGGGACTGTTGTCATTCTCATCCAAGATAAACACGTTTACAGTGACGTTGCTGCTGAGCGGAGGAACACCAGAGTCTGTGGCCTGAGCTTTGAACTGAAACGTCTTTAACTTCTCAAAGTCAAAAGACTGCAAACTGACTATATGACCACTTTCTGAATTAATGTTTATCATTGAAGCCGTGTGGGTTGTTTTAAAATGACTGTCTATCAAGTGATAAGATGCTTTTCCATTTTCAAGTAAATCAGCATCTGTAGTCATCAAAGTGTGAATAGTTGTTCCAACTGGACTATTCTCCTTCACGTACACATTAATTACAGGCTCCATGAATTGAGGTGGATTGTCATTGACATCGGAAACTTGAATGGTGATGACGTATGTAGTGGACTGAGGTGGACTTCCTTCATCAGTCGCTGTAAGTGTTACAAGATATTGGGAGGTGGCCTCTCTATCAAGTGGCCCATCAACCAACAATGAGTAGTACTTTTTATAATTGAACTTCAATATGAATGGCACAGATCCAACAATTTTACACTCTGTTTGTCCATTTTTACCCCCATCCTTATCAGTGACCATCACCATGGCAACGGCAGTGCCGACCTCAGCACCCTCTTTCACGGGACTCATGAGAGATGACACAATGATCTCCGGTGCATTGTCATTCACGTCAATGACTTCCACTAAAACTTTGCTGTGCGCCAAGCGAGGAGGAACGCCTTTGTCCCGCACTTGGACACGAATCTCATACGCTTGAGTTGCCTCATAATCAATATCACCTTTAACGGTGATTTCTCCTGTATTTTCATTCAGTGCAAACGAGTCATCAGGGTTAAAACGCCCCGTCTCAGCAAAAGAATACGTGAGCTGCCCATTAACGCCATCGTCTAAATCAGTAGCAGACAGTCTTAACAACGCGGTGCCAATATCTGCATTTTCAACAACTTGGACCTTGTAAAGCGATTTGCTAAACGAGGGCGAATTGTCATTGACATCAAGGACATTTATTTTTATTTGTGTGGTCCCTGATTTGGGAGGTCTTCCTCCATCCACTGCAATAAGCGTGAGGTCAACTACAGCCTGCTTTTCTCGATCTAAAGCTTTCTGCAGTAATAATTCGGCAGAAACGCTGTCCCCATTGTTTTGCACGTCTAAAACAAAGTATTCATTCGGATGTAATTTGTAAGTCTTCACTGAGTTTGCGCCGATGTCTGCGTCATGTGCTAGTGGAATCGGAAGCCGCTCCCCGAGAAATGAATATTCAGACATGTCTAATGTTGTAATTTCTTGATTAAAAACCGGAGCGTTGTCATTAATATCATTAATAACAACCTCAATTTGGTGGAGCCTGCGAGGGTTACTTAACGCAGCTTCTAAATTTAAAGAACATTTCAACACATTCGGACACAGCTCCTCTCTGTCTATTCTCTCGCTAACATACAAAATTCCTGATTCCAAATTAACGTCAAAGTGCCGCTTTTTCGTCGCGGAGTTTATCCGCAGACCCGTGGACAGGAGTTGTTGCACACTGAGGTTTAAATCCTTTGCGAGATTTCCCACCGCGGTCCCTTTGTCTACCTCCTCCGAGATGGAATAGGATATTTGAGCAGTAGTCCAGCCGCACAGACAAAGCAGAGAGAAAAACAGACCCCCAATGGTAACCCATTGGTCCCGAGAAGCCATTCCCGCTCAAATTGACATCAATCCCGTTTTGCCTTTGGTATATCCACAAGGAATGAAAAAAAATAATAATATAAAAAAAGCACAAATGTATATCCGTGTATGTAGCTTTTGCCGCTTACGTTCCCCTGGTGTGGCTCGTCGCAACTGTGTTCACTCGACGATGAACACTCCCCATTTGTGACGTTTTTTCTTCCAGTCTATGTGCGCACGCATTTTTTAGCACGGTCTCGTGCGTCACCTTGCGACGGTTGTGGTGAAATGCATGTCAACGACAATCTCAAAAGAAGATTTCTAAATCCTATGCATAAAACTTTAAAGAATTGGAAGACTAGTGTTGAACTGTAAAATATAGCATAATATAGGATAGTAGAGTTTTATGTGTTTTTTCTATTCTAAAATGCATCTATCATGGACAGGGCTCGAGTATCATTCGCTTCAGTACCACGGAGAGCGACCCAACATTTTTTTTTTAAAGCAGAGTTTTTTTCGAGCAAAAAATCTGCTCAGATATCAGCACTTCATTCTCGACGCTTTTATAATCAGTTGATTTAAATTGCAATTTCACAAACGAGTATCACCTAAAATGCATCATACTGTCATATGTTATATTGCAGGTGTTCAAAGGCAAATCGAAGCTTGATAACAGTGAAACTATAAATAAATGAACCAGTTGAACATATCATTCATGTCCTCTTAACCTATACTGGATTCGTACTGGGTAAAAGTATTTAATATTTATTTAAATAAATTTAGAGCTCCCCAAAATGTCACACATCTTTATTTCCGTGAACTCTTGCAGACCCCTTGCATCCTTCAAAGCACACTTCCTGCTCCTCTAATAGCAAGAATCTTGATGATCTAAAACGTTTCAACTTCCAAACTCCATCCCACACAAGATCTGAAACATGGCATCTCTGCCTTCAAAACACACCTCTTTTTTTTTTTTTTAAAGCCTTTAAAGTACATTATAATATATCAACTGAACGAACATTGGTCATGGAAATGTTTCCAAGTAATATGTATTATTTTCTTCAGCATTTCTTATGGTAACGTATTTTTTATATTTTGATTTTATTTTATTGTTTTTAAAAGGCACCACTAAATAATTGGCACTGTACACGTGACAAAACACAGCTAGAATATTTGACTTGTTTACTGTGTGACTATCCATGTTACAAAGACGATTTGATATCATGAAAATTTCTTACCTTATCAGTGTTAGGTAAAGTCTGAGTCCTGGTAAAGGTGTCTCCTCCATTAATCAGGTGGAAAGGGCCCAGGGAAAACCACTACATCGCTCTTGAGTGTGTCTGAGCTGAAGCACACATCGTACTGCTGAGTTGCTTTGGAGTAAGACCAGCTCCCATCAGGGTGGGTGGTGATCATCGGGGCACTGTATCTATCGAAGGGTCCGTCTGTCTGTCTGTGGCATTTGAAGGCTACTAATGTGATGAGGCTGAGCAGAAAGATGAGCGACACGGCCACAACGGCGATGAGCAGATACAAGTGCAAGGCGGAGAAGCTCTCTTCCTTGCTGGGCACATGTCTGAACGGAGTGTGGATGTCAGCTGTGCTTTCAAGCACCACCACATCAATCGACACAGTCGCTGACAGGGAGGCTTCTCCGTGATCACAGACCGACACCACCAAGGGGTGACTTTTCAGGTCATTGTCACTCATTCGCCTTTTGGTCCGAATCTCCCCGGTGCTGGTTCCGATCCTGAAGAGGTTGTTTGAGTCTGTGCTACTTTGCAAAAATGAGTACATCACATGCCCATTTTGATCAATGTCATCATCCAATGCAGTCACTCTATGTATTGCTGCCCCTGGTGGACTATTTTCTTTGATGTAAACATTAATGAGGGGCTCTGAGAAGTGAGGCTTGTTGTCATTAACATCTGAGATGCGCACATTAACAATACTGGTGCTGGACAGAGGTGGAATGCCTTCATCGGTTGCAGAAATGCTGATATTGTACACAGGTATGCGCTCTCTGTCGAGAGGACCAGCAACAACCAAAGAATAATAATTCTTATAATTTGACTCAAGTTTAAAAGGCACATCATTGTTAATTTTACAGTGGACCAAACCATTTTTACCTCCATCTTGGTCCAGCACAGAGACAAGTGCAATGGCAGTGCCCATCGTTGCATCTTCTTTCAGTGTGGTGAATAAAGATGTAAATGAAATTTCAGGGGCGTTGTCATTGATGTCTAAAACCTCAATCAATAATTTGGTGTGCGAAGTTCTTGCCCCATCACTGGCTTGTACTCTAACCTCAAAATTGCCCCTCTCTTCAAAATCTAAATTCTGTATGTTGGTAACCGTCCCACTTGTTTTGTCTATAGCAAACAAATCATTCTGCTTCCCTCTACCCACTTCACTAAAAGAGTAAAAAACGAGTCCGTTTTCACCTGCATCTAAATCAGTAGCATTTAATGTTATTATTGAGGTGCCAATGCGAATGTTCTCATGGACACTTGCTTTGTACAGACTTTGACTAAAAACAGGAGCATTATCATTAATGTCCAGTACATTCACAACAATAGTCATTGTGCCTGATTTGGGTGGTGTTCCTCCATCAACTGCAGTCAATGTGAGTGTGATCACAGCTTGTTTTTCTCTGTCCAAAAGCTTTTTAAGCACCAATTCCGGCGTCACACTTTCTCCTCTTTGTACCTCGAGAGAAAAATGTTCATTTTGGCTGAGCTTGTATGAATATATTGCATTTTTGCCAACGTCTGCGTCATGAGCTGCACGCAGGGGAAATTTTGTGCTCAGCTCTGTGTTTTCTGTAATATTTAACATCTGTGATTTACTCAAGAATGATGGATAATTGTCGTTTACATCCAAGACAATAATTTCAAAATGGTACAGTTTTAACGGATTGCTAATGACCGCTTCTACACTGAGTGAACATTTTGCTTCACCTTGGCACAGTTCCTCTCGATCAATTCTTTCTTTCACATAGAGGACACCAGTCTTCAGGTTTACCTCAAAGTATTTCCTCTTGCTTCCCGCAACGATCTGAAACATGCGAGACTCCAAATCCCGCACGTTTAGGTTTAAATCCTTCGCAATATTTCCCACAACGGTCCCAACATTGACCTCCTCCGCCACCGAGTAAGAGAGCTGGCCGCACACGGCTTCCCAGAAACACTCCAGCAGCAAGAAGAACAAATGCATCCGCACAGAGCTCCACATGCTCGATGGACGCATCTTTCCATGCATGCGAGTACGGCATAAAGGTATAGAAACGGTGCAAAAATTACTCTCCGCTTGCTATGAAGGAAAAATTTGAACAAACTGATTTAATTCTTCCGTATAACCATCTCCGTCGCATTAGACTCTTTCACCCACTGAGCTTCTTTGTTCGAATGACGAAAAGCATCACGAACATTTGGGAGGAGCCCCGCGCCGCGGAGGACGGCGCTTCAATGTCATGGTCCATTGTGCTCTCTAGTGGACGTTTGTTTGAACTACAACTAAAAACACAACAATGCTCCAAATAGATCCCCAATAGTAGGTCCAATGCATAAACGAGTTAAAAAAAAAGTTTTAAAAAAGAACCGTTTGACTGCAGAAAGTGATGTGATTTTCATACATGCCACTTTAACAGGTCTACACCTGATAGAATGTTGTTAACATGACATCAATGATGTCATGATTTAGAACTGATGTATAAATCGCTCAGATAATATTACTTTCTTCAAGATAAACAAACAATAAATGCCAGCATTTTTCCACAAGAATATTCCCTCAAACCACCCCGTCCACCACCATGTATCTGTCGAGTCGGTAAGGTTAAAAATGATAAATTTGAATGGATCTCCTGAATAAATGTATTCATATATGATTCTGACAAAACGCGGATTCAAAAACTCTCATGAAATGTATTCAGAACCACGCTTACCACATCCCACAAGAGCAGACTGTCAACTCAGCAGCGATTACAAAAGAAAACCTGAGCACTATAATATTACATCGCCTGTATTTAAATAAGTGCGAACTCTGATATGGGACAGTGATGATGGATAAAATCAACCATCTTTTCTCATGTTCAACACATTCCATTGCCAACATCTCTATATTGTTAAATTTATCTTATCAGGGATACACAACATATACGTACAGCATACAGAAAGTAAATCACATTATTTTTCTTTGCTTGAGACATCGATGTCATTTTAAAACAAGGGACTCTTACGGAAGTGTGGAGCTGCCAATGTGGAGGAAAAATATTGGGACTAGCAAAAATATTCAAACATACTTGCGAGTACGTATACGTTCAAATGTACTCGCAAATACAAGTTCAAATGTATTTTTAGGCTAAATACGACAAACGTAGCATTTTCCCATAATGCCACAAGGTATTGATGTGCGCATGGTCGAGTAAAAAAACTATTTATTTTACCAGTACACTAAAATATAAAATATAAACATTGTTCATTCGTAAGTCTATGGTTTTATCATGTCTGTGGTAAATTATTTACGTTCAGCATTTTATTTTTATTTTTTTTGCCCATCATGCCACGCGCTTATTTACAATGTCATTGTAACACAACAAACATATATCTTACAATATATAGAAAATAAACTACGCCACTCTTTTTCAAAGCATGGGACAGCTTTATAAAAATAAAAAAAAAGTATGTAATTCTTTGAAACTATCATTGACATGTCATTTGTGGAATTTGGAGGAACTTAATTCCAATGGTTGCATCAAATCAAGCTTCTGAGACTGTTTTTGCACACAAAAGAATGAACATAAAATTCGTAACATTTTATAAAAACACTATTTTCTCCTCTTGAATTTAATATATGGATGTGGAGTTATCTCTAGGGTATATTCGAGTGAACGCACTTCTGAAGCCTTTAGCTAATTTTTTTTAAATCACCGGAAGCAGAACAATGGGGAGCAAGCCTCACAATATTGGACAGCAGTGATGGCGATTTGGTAAAAAGAAAGAAATAAATAACATCTGGAGATGACTATGTGTGTGACGTTGGACATTTTAACAAGTTCAAACATTTAAAGAGGGAGCTACACTCCTTCCGGTTGTTGACAGTTGCAAATGTTAAATCCTCATCATTAGTATGTTCCACAACACAAATGTACAACAAACTGTAATCAAGCCACTTCACTGTTCTTCCTTACCAAAGACAATGTTGCAGAAAGGGTAATGTGTTGTTTTGACTACAAATATGTAAGCAGGCACAGGTGCTAGTGATCGTAAACCAGCTTGACAAAAAAAAGTAAATAATTACAATTTTGGGTGCTTTCACTGCTAATAAGTGCATTTTGAAACACCATTTTGTGCTTCATAATAATCGAGCTAGTGGCTACATTCAAATGCGTAAAACATCAATATCATACTGGTCAGACAAAGAAAACCAAAGACATGAATCCTACCTTCTCAGAGGTGGGTAAAGTTTGAGTCCTGGTAAAGGTGTCTCCTCCATTAATACTGATCAGTTCTGCCTCTACAGGTGGAAAGGGGCCAGGGAAAACCACTACGTCACTTTTGAGTGTGTCTGAGCTGAAGCACACGTCGTACTGCTGAGTCGCTTTGGAGTAAGACCAGCTCCCATCAGGGTGGGTGGTGATCATTGGGGCGCTGTACCTGTCGAAGGGTCCGTCTGTCTGTCTGTGGCATTTGAAGGCTACTAAAGTGATGAGGCTGAGCAGAAAGATAATCGACACGGCGACAGTGGCGATGAGCAGATACAAGTGCAAGGCGGAGAAGCTCTCCTCCTTGCTGGGCACATGTCTGAACGGAATGTGGATGTCAGCTGTGCTTTCAAGCACCACCACATCAATTGACACAGTCGCTGACAGGGAGGCTTCTCCGTTGTCACAGACCAACACCACCAAGGGGTGACTTTTCAGGTCATTGTCGCTCATTCGCCTCTTGGTCCGAATTTCCCCGGTGCTGGTTCCGATCCGGAAGAGGTTGTTGCTGCCTTTGGGCTCAGACAGGTGATAGGAGAGCAGTGCATTGTATCCAGAGTCTGCATCCACTGCCCTGATCTTTGCCACAAATTATCCCGCCTCGGCAGTATAGGGGATGCTCTCACTGTTCACTGAGCCATGCTCGGAATAGGGAGCCAAAATGGCGGGACTGTTGTCATTCTCATCCAGGACAAAAACGTTTACAGTCATGTTGCTGCTGAGCGGAGGAACACCAGAGTCTGTGGCCTTAACTTTGAAGTGAAATGTCTTTAACTTCTCGTAGTCAAAAGATTGCAAACTGACAATGTCTCCGCTCTCTGAGTTGATATTTATCATTGTAGTGACTGGCAGTGAGTCTGTACTACTTTGCAAAAATGAGTAAGTCACATGCCCGTTTTGTTCAATGTCACTATCCAGTGCAGTCACTTTATGTATTACTGCCCCTGGTGAACTATTTTCTTTGATATAAATATTAATGAGGGCTGCTGCTGAGCGGAGGAACACCAGAGTCTGTGGCCTTAACTTTGAAGTGAAATGTCTTTAACTTCTCGTAGTCAAAAGATTGCAAACTGACAATGTCTCCGCTCTCTGAGTTGATATTTATCATTGTAGTGACTGGCAGTGAGTCTGTACTACTTTGCAAAAATGAGTAAGTCACATGCCCGTTTTGTTCAATGTCACTATCCAGTGCAGTCACTTTATGTATTACTGCCCCTGGTGAACTATTTTCTTTGATATAAATATTAATGAGGGCCTCTGAGAAGTGAGGCTTGTTGTCATTAACATCTGAGATGCGCACATTAACAATACTGGTGCTGGACAGAGGTGGAAGGCCTTCATCGGTTGCAGTAATGCTGATATTGTACATTGGGATGTTCTCTCTGTCAAGAGGACCACCAACAACCAACGAATAGCAGTTCTTATAATTCGGCTCAAGTTTGAAAGGCACATTACTATTTATTTTACAGTGCACCAAGCCATTTTTACCTCCGTCTTTGTCCAAAACGGAGACAATTGCAATCGCTGTGCCAATGCTTGCATCTTCTTTCACTGTGTTCAATAATGATGTCACTGAAATTTCAGGCTCATTGTCATTGACATCCAAAACTTCAATCAACAATTTGGCATGAGAGGTTAAGGGAGAAGCCCCTCCATCACTGGCTCGTATTCGGAGTTCAAATGCAGTTGCTTTTTCAAAGTCAATGTTTTCCTTATTTGTTACTGTTCCTGTTTTTTCATCAATAGAGAACATATTAGTTTGTTTCTGTCTTCCTCCAGTATTGAAAGAATATAACACTTTTCCATTTTGACCCGCATCTAAATCAGTCGCATTTAAGGTTATTATTGATGTGCCAATCTCGATATTCTCATATACGCTAGCTTTGTAGAGCGTTTGACTAAATACAGGTGTATTGTCATTGCTATCTAGCACATTCACAATAATAGTCAATGTGCCTGATTTCGGTGGTGTTCCTCCATCAATAGCAGTCAATGTGAGTGTGATCACAGCCTGTTTTTCTCGGTCTAAAAGCCTCTGAAGCACTAATTCTGGGGTCGCACTTTCTCCTCTTTGTACCTCAAGAGAGAAGTGTTCATTTTGGCTGATCTTATATGAATTTACAGAATTTTTACCAACGTCTGCATCATCAGCTGGGTGCAGAGGAAATTTTGATCCTACTGGTGTCGTCTCACTTATGTTCAGCACCTCTTTACTACTAGAAAATAATGGGTAATTGTCATTGACATCGAGTATTATTATTTCTACCCGGTACAATTTCAATGGGTTATTAATTACTGCCTCTACATTGAGTGAACATTTGGCTTCATCTCCACACAGTTCCTCTCGATCTATTCTCTCATTCACATAGAGGACACCAGTCTTCAGGTTTACCTCAAAGTATTTCCTCTTGCTTCCCGCAACGATCTGAAACATGCGGGATTCCAAATCCTGCACGTTTAGGTTTAAATCCTTCGCAATATTTCCCATAACGGTCCCAACATTCACCTCCTCCGCTACCGAATAAGAGAGCTGGCCGCACACGGCTTCCCAGTAACACTCCAGCAGCAGGAAGAGCAAATACATCCGCACAGGGCTCCATCTGGCCAACGCGCTCATCATTCCAAAATTCACATAAAGCAGAAGGTAAAAATGGTGCAAAAAATGTCAGCTTCAACACCCGATAAGAAGAAAAAATGTGAACAAACTGTGCTAATTCTTTCGGGAAGCGATCCCTGCCGCATCGGCCCCTATCACTGTCTTATTATTTCTACCCGGTACAATTTCAATGGGTTATTAATTACTGCCTCTACATTGAGTGAACATTTGGCTTCATCTCCACACAGTTCCTCTCGATCTATTCTCTCATTCACATAGAGGACACCAGTCTTCAGGTTTACCTCAAAGTATTTCCTCTTGCTTCCCGCAACGATCTGAAACATGCGGGACTCCAAATCCTGCACATTTAGGCTTAAATCCTTCGCAATATTTCCCACAACGGTCCCGACATTCACCTCCTCCGCTACCGAATAAGAGAGTTGGCCGCACACGGCTTCCCAGTAACACTCCAGCAGCAGGAAGAGCAAATATATCCGCCCTTCATAAAAACGGAAAGTACACCGTTTTTTAGATGATTTTCCATCATGTCCATTGTATCCAGATACAAACAATGTCACGATCCAGAAACAACCAGATAAGTCGCTGACATGCTCTCTTTAAAACAAACAACAAAGGCAGTCGTTTTCCACAGTAACCTCCACGCCCACTACATCTGTGATGGAGGTGTCACGCTACAATAATGAAAGCAAACGAAGTTATGATATTTAAATGGACACATTCAAGAAGCCGTTAATCATTTCAATCACATTTAGTTCATACAACTCGTTCTTTCAGAATGGCCTAAACATTTGTCCAGGACCATAGACAGCGTCTTACAAAACACGACATCAGAGCTCATTATAAGAAAAAAAAAACAACCCAACAAAAAACTTGAATACGATCCAGGGTATGTAAACACGTGAAGTAAAATGGCAGCTCAAATGCCCCTGCCTCTCATTCCCAGTAACACTCCAGCAGCAGGAAGAGCAAATATATCCGCCCAGGGCTCCATCTGCCCAACGTGCGCATCATTCCATACATTACCAACCAATATCACTCAGCATGAAGACCGGTATCAATGAAGTGCAGAAGAAATACTGTATTTAACACTTCATAAAAACGGAAAGTACACCGTTTTTTAGATGATTTTCCATCATGTCCATTGTATCCAGATACAAACAATGTCACGATCCAGAAACAACCAGATAAGTCGCTGACATGCTCTCTTTAAAACAAACAACAAAGGCAGTCGTTTTCCACAGTAACCTCCACGCCCACTACATCTGTGATGGAGGTGTCACGCTACAATAATGAAAGCAAACGAAGTTATGATATTTAAATGGACACATTCAAGAAGCCGTTAATGATTTCAATCATATTTAGTTCAGACAACTCGTTCATTCAGAACGGCCTAAAAATTGTCCAGGACCATGGACAGCGTCTCACAAAACACGACGGAAGAACTCATTCGAAGAAAAAAACAACCCAAAAAAAAAAAAAAACGTGAATACGATCCAGGGTATGTAAACAAGTGAAGTAAAATGGCAGCTCAAATGTCCCTGCCTCCTGTACTAAACATCTCACTATTCTATTTACAATGTCATTGTAACACAACAAACATATGTCTTACAATATATAGAAAATAAACTACGCCACTCTTTTTCAAAGCATGGGACAGCTTTATAAAAAATAGTATGGAATTCTATGAAACCATCATTAACACGTCATAAGTGGAATTTGAAGCAAGTTAATTCCGATGGTTGCGTCAAATCAAGCTTCTGAGATTGTTTTTGCACACAAAACAATTAACATAAAATTAGCAACATTTTATAACAACAATATTTTCTCCCCTTGAATTTATTACATGGAAGTGGAGAGTTATCTTAACACTATATTCGAGTGAACGTACTTCTGAGGCCTTTTTTTTTAAAATTACCAGAAGCAGAACAATGGAAAGCAAGCCTCACAATGTTGGACAGCAGTGATGGCGATTCGGTAAAAAGAAATAAATAAATCATATGTGGAGATGACTGTGTGTGTGAGACATTGTACATTTTAACAAGTACAAACATTTTAAGAAAGAGCTACACCCCTTCCGGTTGTTGACAGATTAAAATGTTAAATCCTCATCATTACTCTTACCATGTCAATGTTCCACAACACAAATGGACAACAAACCGTAATCAAGCCACTTCACTGTTCTTCCTTACCAAAGACAATATTGCAGAATGGGTAATGTGTTGTTTTGACTACAAATATGTAAGCAGGCACAGGTGCTAGTGATCGTAAACCAGCTTGACAAAAAAAAGTAAATAATTACAATTTTGGGTGCTTTCACTGCTAAAAAGTACATTTCGAAACACAATTTTGTGCTTCATAATAGTCAAGCTTTTGGCTACATTCAAATGCGTAAAACATCAATATCATACTGGTCAGACAAAGAAAACCAAAGACATGAATCCTACCTTCTCAGAGGTGGGTAAAGTTTGAGTCCTGGTAAAGGTGTCTCCTCCATTAATACTGATCAGTTCTGCTTCTACAGGCGGAAAGGGCCCAGGGAAAACTACTACGTCGCTTTTGAGTGTGTCTGAGCTGAAGCACACGTCGTACTGCTGAGTCGCTTTGGAGTAAGACCAGCTCCCATCAGGGTGGGTGGTGATCATTGGGGCGCTGTACCTGTCGAAGGGTCCGTCTGTCTGTCTGTGGCATTTGAAG
>NW_017805461.1:2247664-2251948 GCF_001891065.2 Hippocampus comes | reverse complement strand
ACATTCACCTCCTCCGCTACCGAATAAGAGAGCTGGCCGCACACGGCTTCCCAGTAACACTCCAGCAGCAGGAAGAGCAAATACATCCGCACAGGGCTCCATCTGGCCAACGCGCTCATCATTCCAAAATTCACATAAAGCAGAAGGTAAAAATGGTGCAAAAAATGTCAGCTTCAACACCCGATAAGAAGAAAAAATGTGAACAAACTGTGCTAATTCTTTCGGGAAGCGATCCCTGCCGCATCGGCCCCTATCACTGTCTGAGTTTCTTTGTTCTGTTGACGAAATCATCAGGCACTTTTGGGAGGAGCCCAGCCCTGTGACGAGTGAGCTCAAATGCCACGGTCCACGGTGTCCTCTAGTGGACGTTTGGGCGAACTACAACCAATATCACTCAGCATGAAGACCGGTATCAATGAAGTGCAGAAGAAATACTGTATTTAACACTTCATAAAAACGGAAAGTACACCGTTTTTTAGATGATTTTCCATCATGTCCATTGTATCCAGATACAAACAATGTCACGATCCAGAAACAACCAGATAAGTCGCTGACATGCTCTCTTTAAAACAAACAACAAAGGCAGTCGTTTTCCACAGTAACCTCCACGCCCACTACATCTGTGATGGAGGTGTCACGCTACAATAATGAAAGCAAACGAAGTTATGATATTTAAATGGACACATTCAAGAAGCCGTTAATCATTTCAATCACATTTAGTTCATACAACTCGTTCTTTCAGAATGGCCTAAACATTTGTCCAGGACCATAGACAGCGTCTTACAAAACACGACATCAGAGCTCATTATAAGAAAAAAAAAACAACCCAACAAAAAACTTGAATACGATCCAGGGTATGTAAACACGTGAAGTAAAATGGCAGCTCAAATGCCCCTGCCTCTCATACTAAACATCTCACTATTCTATTTACAATGTCATTGTAACACAACAAACATATCTTAGAATATATTGAAAGTAAACTACTGCACTCTTTTTCAAAGCATGGGACAGCTTTATAAAAAATAGTATGGAATTCTATGAAACCATCATTAACACGTCATAAGTGGAATTTGAAGCAAGTTAATTCCGATGGTTGCGTCAAATCAAGCTTCTGAGATTGTTTTTGCACACAAAACAATTAACATAAAATTAGCAACATTTTATAACAACAATATTTTCTCCCCTTGAATTTATTACATGGAAGTGGAGAGTTATCTTAACACTATATTCGAGTGAACGTACTTCTGAGGCCTTTTTTTTTAAAATTACCAGAAGCAGAACAATGGAAAGCAAGCCTCACAATGTTGGACAGCAGTGATGGCGATTCGGTAAAAAGAAATAAATAAATCATATGTGGAGATGACTGTGTGTGTGAGACATTGTACATTTTAACAAGTACAAACATTTTAAGAAAGAGCTACACCCCTTCCGGTTGTTGACAGATTAAAATGTTAAATCCTCATCATTACTCTTACCATGTCAATGTTCCACAACACAAATGGACAACAAACCGTAATCAAGCCACTTCACTGTTCTTCCTTACCAAAGACAATATTGCAGAATGGGTAATGTGTTGTTTTGACTACAAATATGTCAGCAGTCACAGGAGCTAGTGATAGTAAACCAGATTGACTAAAAAAAAGTAAATAATTACAATTTTGGGTGCTTTCACTGCTAAAAAGTACATTTCGAAACACAATTTTGTGCTTCATAATAGTCAAGCTTTTGGCTACATTCAAATGCGTAAAACATCAATATCATACTGGTCAGACAAAGAAAACCAAAGACATGAATCCTACCTTCTCAGAGGTGGGTAAAGTTTGAGTCCTGGTAAAGGTGTCTCCTCCATTAATACTGATCAGTTCTGCTTCTACAGGCGGAAAGGGCCCAGGGAAAACTACTACGTCGCTTTTGAGTGTGTCTGAGCTGAAGCACACGTCGTACTGCTGTGTCGCTTTGGAGTAAGACCAGCTCCCGTCAGGGAAGGTAAAAATGGTGCAAAAACTGTAAGCTTCTCCACCTGATAAGAAGAAAAAAATGTGAACAAACTGTGCTAATTCTTTCGGGAAACGATCCCTGCCGCATCGGCCCCTATCACCGTCTGAGTTTCTTTGTTCTGTTGACGAAATCATCAGGCACGTTTGGGAGGAGCCCAGCCCTGTGACGGAGTGAGCTCAAATGCCACGGTCCACGGTGTCCTCTAGTGGACGTTTGGGCGAACTACAACCAATATCACTCAGCATGAAGACCGGTATCAATGAAGTGCAGAAGAAATGGTTAACACTTCATAAAAACGGAAAGTACACCGTTTTTAGATGATTTTCAATCATGTCCGTTGTATCCAGATACAAACTTAAATGTCATGATTCAGAAACAACCAGATAAGTCGCTGACATGCTCTCTTTAAAACAAACAACAAAGGCAGTCGTTTTCCACAGTAACCTCCACGCCCACTACATCTGTGATGGAGGTGTCACGCTACAATAATGAAAGCAAACGAAGTTATGATATTTAAATGGACACATTCAAGAAGCCGTTAATGATTTCAATCATATTTAGTTCAGACAACTCGTTCATTCAGAACGGCCTAAAAATTGTCCAGGACCATGGACAGCGTCTCACAAAACACGACGGAAGAACTCATTCGAAGAAAAAAACAACCCAAAAAAAAAAAAAAACGTGAATACGATCCAGGGTATGTAAACAAGTGAAGTAAAATGGCAGCTCAAATGTCCCTGCCTCCTGTACTAAACATCTCACTATTCTATTTACAATGTCATTGTAACACAACAAACATATATCTTACAATATATAGAAAATAAACTACGCCACTCTTTTTCAAAGCATGGGACAGCTTTATAAAAAATAGTATGGAATTCTATGAAACCATCATTAACACGTCATAAGTGGAATTTGAAGCAAGTTAATTCCGATGGTTGCGTCAAATCAAGCTTCTGAGATTGTTTTTGCACACAAAACAATTAACATAAAATTAGCAACATTTTATAACAACAATATTTTCTCCCCTTGAATTTATTACATGGAAGTGGAGAGTTATCTTAACACTATATTCGAGTGAACGTACTTCTGAGGCCTTTTTTTTTAAAATTACCAGAAGCAGAACAATGGAAAGCAAGCCTCACAATGTTGGACAGCAGTGATGGCGATTCGGTAAAAAGAAATAAATAAATCATATGTGGAGATGACTGTGTGTGTGAGACATTGTACATTTTAACAAGTACAAACATTTTAAGAAAGAGCTACACCCCTTCCGGTTGTTGACAGATTAAAATGTTAAATCCTCATCATTACTCTTACCATGTCAATGTTCCACAACACAAATGGACAACAAACCGTAATCAAGCCACTTCACTGTTCTTCCTTACCAAAGACAATATTGCAGAATGGGTAATGTGTTGTTTTGACTACAAATATGTCAGCAGTCACAGGAGCTAGTGATAGTAAACCAGATTGACTAAAAAAAAGTAAATAATTACAATTTTGGGTGCTTTCACTGCTAAAAAGTACATTTCGAAACACAATTTTGTGCTTCATAATAGTCAAGCTTTTGGCTACATTCAAATGCGTAAAACATCAATATCATACTGGTCAGACAAAGAAAACCAAAGACATGAATCCTACCTTCTCAGAGGTGGGTAAAGTTTGAGTCCTGGTAAAGGTGTCTCCTCCATTAATACTGATCAGTTCTGCTTCTACAGGCGGAAAGGGCCCAGGGAAAACTACTACGTCGCTTTTGAGTGTGTCTGAGCTGAAGCACACGTCGTACTGCTGTGTCGCTTTGGAGTAAGACCAGCTCCCGTCAGGGTGGGTGGTGATCATCGGGGCGCTGTACCTGTCGAAGGGGCCGTCTGTCTGTCTGTGGCATTTGAAGGCTACTAAAGTGATGAGGCTCAGCAGAAAGATGAGCGACACGGCCACAACGGCGATGAGCAGATACAAGTGCAAGGCGGAGAAGCTCTCCTCCTTGCTGGGCACATGTCTGAACGGAGTGTGGATGTCAGCTGTGCTTTCGAGCACCACCACGTCAATCGACACAGTTGCTGACAGGGACGCCTCTCCGTGATCACAGACCGACACCACCAAGGGGTGACTTTTCAGGTCATTGTCACTCATTCGCCTTTTGGTCCGAATCTCCCCGGTGCTGGTTCCGATCCGGAAGAGGTTGTTGTTGCCTTTGGGCTCAGACAGGTGATAGGAGAGCAGTGCATTGTATCCAGAGTCTGCATCCACTGCCCTGATCTTTGCCACAAAGTATCCCGCTTC
>NW_017805461.1:2232692-2246743 GCF_001891065.2 Hippocampus comes | reverse complement strand
ACATTCACCTCCTCCGCTACCGAATAAGAGAGCTGGCCGCACACGGCTTCCCAGTAACACTCCAGCAGCAGGAAGAGCAAATACATCCGCACAGGGCTCCATCTGGCCAACGCGCTCATCATTCCAAAATTCACATAAAGCAGAAGGTAAAAATGGTGCAAAAAATGTCAGCTTCAACACCCGATAAGAAGAAAAAATGTGAACAAACTGTGCTAATTCTTTCGGGAAGCGATCCCTGCCGCATCGGCCCCTATCACTGTCTGAGTTTCTTTGTTCTGTTGACGAAATCATCAGGCACTTTTGGGAGGAGCCCAGCCCTGTGACGAGTGAGCTCAAATGCCACGGTCCACGGTGTCCTCTAGTGGACGTTTGGGCGAACTACAACCAATATCACTCAGCATGAAGACCGGTATCAATGAAGTGCAGAAGAAATACTGTATTTAACACTTCATAAAAACGGAAAGTACACCGTTTTTTAGATGATTTTCCATCATGTCCATTGTATCCAGATACAAACAATGTCACGATCCAGAAACAACCAGATAAGTCGCTGACATGCTCTCTTTAAAACAAACAACAAAGGCAGTCGTTTTCCACAGTAACCTCCACGCCCACTACATCTGTGATGGAGGTGTCACGCTACAATAATGAAAGCAAACGAAGTTATGATATTTAAATGGACACATTCAAGAAGCCGTTAATCATTTCAATCACATTTAGTTCATACAACTCGTTCTTTCAGAATGGCCTAAACATTTGTCCAGGACCATAGACAGCGTCTTACAAAACACGACATCAGAGCTCATTATAAGAAAAAAAAAACAACCCAACAAAAAACTTGAATACGATCCAGGGTATGTAAACACGTGAAGTAAAATGGCAGCTCAAATGCCCCTGCCTCTCATACTAAACATCTCACTATTCTATTTACAATGTCATTGTAACACAACAAACATATCTTAGAATATATTGAAAGTAAACTACTGCACTCTTTTTCAAAGCATGGGACAGCTTTATAAAAAATAGTATGGAATTCTATGAAACCATCATTAACACGTCATAAGTGGAATTTGAAGCAAGTTAATTCCGATGGTTGCGTCAAATCAAGCTTCTGAGATTGTTTTTGCACACAAAACAATTAACATAAAATTAGCAACATTTTATAACAACAATATTTTCTCCCCTTGAATTTATTACATGGAAGTGGAGAGTTATCTTAACACTATATTCGAGTGAACGTACTTCTGAGGCCTTTTTTTTTAAAATTACCAGAAGCAGAACAATGGAAAGCAAGCCTCACAATGTTGGACAGCAGTGATGGCGATTCGGTAAAAAGAAATAAATAAATCATATGTGGAGATGACTGTGTGTGTGAGACATTGTACATTTTAACAAGTACAAACATTTTAAGAAAGAGCTACACCCCTTCCGGTTGTTGACAGATTAAAATGTTAAATCCTCATCATTACTCTTACCATGTCAATGTTCCACAACACAAATGGACAACAAACCGTAATCAAGCCACTTCACTGTTCTTCCTTACCAAAGACAATATTGCAGAATGGGTAATGTGTTGTTTTGACTACAAATATGTCAGCAGTCACAGGAGCTAGTGATAGTAAACCAGATTGACTAAAAAAAAGTAAATAATTACAATTTTGGGTGCTTTCACTGCTAAAAAGTACATTTCGAAACACAATTTTGTGCTTCATAATAGTCAAGCTTTCAAAAAAAAAAAAACGTGAATACGATCCAGGGTATGTAAACAAGTGAAGTAAAATGGCAGCTCAAATGTCCCTGCCTCCTGTACTAAACATCTCACTATTCTATTTACAATGTCATTGTAACACAACAAACATATATCTTACAATATATAGAAAATAAACTACGCCCTTTTGGTCCGAATCTCCCCGGTGCTGGTTCCGATCCGGAAGAGGTTGTTGTTGCCTTTGGGCTCAGACAGGTGATAGGAGAGCAGTGCATTGTAGCCAGAGTCTGCATCCACTGCCCTGATCTTTGCCACAAAGTATCCCGCTTCAGCAGAATAGGGGATGCTCTCACTGTTTACGGAGCCGTGCTCGGAATAGGGAGCCAAAATGGCTGGACTGTTGTCATTCTCATCCAGGATAAAAACGTTTACGGTGACGTTGCTGCTGAGCGGAGGAACACCAGAGTCTGTGGCCTGAACTTTGAACTGAAACGTCTTTAACTTCTCATAGTCAAAAGACTGAAGAACAACTATATCTCCACTTTCTGAGTTAATATTTATCATTGTAGTTATTGGGAGTGAGTCTGTGCTACTTTGCAAAAATGAGTACATCACATGCCCATTTTGATCAATGTCATCATCCAATGCAGTCATCCTATGGAGTGCAGCACCTGGTGGACTATTTTCTTTGATGTAAACATTAATGAGGGGCTCTGAGAAGTGAGGCTTGTTGTCATTAACATCTGAGATGCGCACATTAACAATACTGGTGCTGGACAGAGGTGGAAGGCCTTCATCGGTTGCAGTAATGCTGATATTGTACACAGGTATGCGCTCTCTGTCAAGAGGACCAGCAACAACCAAAGAATAATAATTCTCATAATTTAACTCAAGTTTAAAAGGCATGTCATTTTTAATTTTAGTGAGCACTATACCATTTTTCCCTCCATCTTTATCTAATATTGAAACAAGAGCAACAGCAGTGCCAACTGTAGCATCTTCTCTCACTGTGTGTAACAGTGATGTAACTACAATTTCGGGTGCATTGTCGTTGACATCTAAAACCTCAATTAATAATTTGGCATGTGAAATCATTGGGAAGGTTGCTCCATCACTGGCTTGTACTCTTATTTCGAAGACATTTTCATCTTCAAAATTTAAATGATTTATGTTTGTTACAGTGCCAGATTTGTTATCTATTGCAAATAAATCATTTTGTTTTCCTCTACTGACTTCACTGAAAGAATAGAACACTTGTCCATTTTGTCCTGCATCTAAATCAGTCGCATTTAAGGTTATTATTGATGTGCCAATCTCGATATTCTCATATACGCTAGCTTTGTAGAGCGTTTGACTGAACACAGGGGCGTTATCATTTATATCCAGCACATTCACAATAATAGTCATTGTGCCTGATTTCGGTGGTGTTCCTCCATCAATAGCAGTCAATGTGAGTGTGATCACAGCCTGTTTTTCTCGGTCTAAAAGCCTCTGAAGCACTAATTCTGGTGTCACACTTTCTCCTTGTTGTCCTTCAAGTGAAAAGTGATCATTTTGGCTGAGCTTGTATGAATTTACAGTGTTTTTACCTACATCTGCGTCGTGAGCTGGATGCAGAGGAAATTTAGCTCCTGCTGCTGTAATTTCAGTGATATTTATCACTTGTGATTTACTCATAAATGATGGATAATTATCATTTACATCTAAAATTATTATTTCAATTCGGTACAATTTTAATGGATTATTAATCACGGCCTCAAACGTAAGTGAACACTTGGCTTGTTTTTTGCACAGTTCTTCTCGATCTATTCTCTCATGAACGTAGAGAACACCGGTCTTTAGGTTTACCTCAAAATATTTGCTCTTCGTTCCCGCAACGGTCTGAAACATGCGCGACTCCAAATCCTGCACGTTTAGGCTTAAATCCTTCGCAATGTTTCCCACAACGGTCCCAACATTCACCTCCTCCGCCACCGAGTAAGAGAGCTGGCCGCACACGGCTTCCCAGTAAAACTCCAGCAGCACGAAGATCAAATACGTCCGCACAGAGCTCCATCTGATCGACGCACACATCATCCCATCCATGCGCTTCAGGCATAAAGGTAGAAATGTTGCAAAAATGGTACGACTCTCCACTTAGTGTAAAGGAAAAATGTGAACAAACTGAGTTGATTGTCCCGTGCAACGATCCCCGACACATCAGCTTCTTTCACGGTCTGAGCTTCTTTGTTCCAATGACGAAAAACATCACATACATTTGGGAGGAGCCCAGCGCTGTGAAAGACAGTTACTTTTCAGCTTAAACGGAACAGATCCAACTACCTTACAGTTAGTTACTCCATTGTTCCCGCCATCTTTGTCATTTACAGTAACCAAAGCAACAATTGTCCCCATTTCAGCGTTTTCTTTTACTGGCGTCATCAGTGACGTCACTGTTATTTCAGGGGCGTTGTCATTCACATCAATTATCTCTATTAGCAGTTTAGCGTGTGCAATACGAGGAACAGTACCCTGATCCATTGCTTGAATTCTGACTTCATACGCAGGAGTCTCTTCATAATCTAAACTACCTTTCAAGGTGATTTGCCCCGTTTCTGCATTTAGATTGCTCAAATGCCACGGTCCACGGTGTCCTCTAGTGGACATTTGCGTGAATTACAACTAGTAGCAAACGACGGTGATGCAGAGTTCAATTGTCAAATACATTTTAGTGAACCAATACAATCTCATCAAAAAGGGACAATCACTGGGATTAATATCACCCTCTTCAAGATAAACATCCACGATGAATGAAAGAATTTCCATCAATATGATAAATAGCATCTTGGCTGTGAGGAGTGATTCATATCAGCAATGAAAGATAGCACATGTATGAGTTCAGATATCTGAATTACAATAAGTATTCCTGAAGCTGTTAATTAACCCCCAAGAAGTTTAGTCCTTACAAAGCCAAATGAAAAACCACTTTTTACAATTCAGCACCATGGACAGCATAACTCACAACACTGAAATGCAGTATACAGCCACAATGAAGAAAAACTCTCAAGATTACTTTCAGCTGAATTCACAAACGTTAAAAATACCAATATAACAATTTAGACCGTGCAATACTCAACATCACTATTTTATTACATTTACCCATGTCATTGCAACGATGAACGCGTTCAAATAAGTAAACCAAGCTTTTTTATCCTTGGATGGGACTCTATTTCACAATGACATGGGGCCTTTGCTGTTTTGACCTCAAAACTATTCAGATGTCATGAATTCGAATTGTAGCAAACATGGTGGATTTCAGTAAGTGAACCGTTCATTGACTGCTAAAAAGTTACCTTTTTTAAATATAATTCGAACTTAGTATTTCATAATTATTGAATTTTTTTTACATGTAAATAGGCGTGTAACATATCAATAAACTGCATGTCAGAAAAAAAGAGTTGGAAAATCCCCAAAATGTATAGCCTACCTTGTCAGTGTTCGGAAGGGTCTGAGTCCTGGTGAAGGTGTCGCCTCCATTAATACTGATCAGTTCTGCTTCTACAGGAGGAAAGGGCCCAGGGAAAACCACTACATCACTCTTGAGTGTGTCTGAGCTGAAGCACACGTCGTACTGCTGAGTTGCTTTGGAGTAAGACCAGCTCCCGTCAGGGTGGGTGGTGATCATCGGGGCACTGTATCTATCGAAGGGGCCGTCTGTCTGTCTGCGGCATTTGAAGGCTACTAATGTGATGAGGCTGAGCAGAAAGATGAGCGACACGGCCACAACGGCGATGAGCAGATACAAGTGTAAGGCGGAGAAGCTCTCCTCCTTGCTGGGCACATGTCTGAACGGAGTGTGGATGTCAGCTGTGCTTTCAAGCACCACCACATCAATCGACACAGTCGCTGACAGGGAGGCTTCTCCGTTGTCACAGACTGACACCACCAAGGGGTGACTTTTCAGGTCATTGTCACTCATTCGCCTCTTGGTCCGAATCTCCCCGGTGCTGGTTCCGATCCGGAAGAGGTTGTTGTTGCCTTTGGGCTCAGACAGGTGATAAGAGAGCAGTGCATTGTATCCAGAGTCTGCATCCACTGCCCTGATCTTTGCCACAAAGTATCCCGCTTCGGCAGAATAGGGGATGTTCTCACTGTTAATGGAGCCATGCTCGGAATAGGGGGCCAAAATGGCGGGACTGTTGTCATTCTCATCCAGGATAAACACATTTACGGTGACGTTACTGCTGAGTGGAGGAACACCAGAGTCTGTGGCCTGAACTTTGAAGTGAAATGTCTTTAACTTCTCGTTGTCAAAAGATTGCAAACTGACAATGTCTCCACTCTCTGAGTTGATATTTATCATTGTAGTGAATGGCATTGAGTCTGTACTACTTTGTAAAAATGAGTACGTCACATGCCCATTTTGTTCAATGTCATCATCCAGTGCAGTCACTCTATGTATTACTGCTCCTGGTGGACTATTTTCTTTGATATAAACATTAATGAGGGGCCCTGAGAAGTGAGGCTTGTTGTCGTTAACATCTGAAATGTGCACAGTGATAAAACTGGTGCTGGACAAACGTGGAATGCCTTCATCGGTTGCAGTAATGCTGATATTGTACACAGGTATGCTCTCTCTGTCGAGAGGACCACCAACAACCAAAGAATAGGAGTTCTTATAATTCGGCTCCAGTTTGAAAGGCACATTACTATTTATTTTACAGTGCACCAAGCCATTTTTACCTCCGTCTTTGTCCAAAACGGAGACAATTGCAATCGCTGTGCCAATGCTTGCATCTTCTTTCACTGTGTTCAATAATGATGTCACTGAAATTTCAGGCTCATTGTCATTGACATCCAAAACTTCAATCAACAATTTGGCATGAGAGGTTAAGGGAGAAGCCCCTCCATCACTGGCTCGTATTCGGAGTTCAAATGCATTTGTTTGTTCAAAGTCAATAATTTTCCTGTTTGTTACGATTCCAATTTTTTCATCAATGGAGAACACATTTGTTTCTTCCTCTCTCCCTCCTGCATTGAAAGAATAGAACACTTGTCCATTTTGTCCCGCATCTAAATCAGTCGCATTTAAGGTTATTATTGATGTGCCAATCTCGATATTCTCATATACGCTAGCTTTGTAGAGCGTTTGACTGAACACAGGGGCATTGTCGTTGTTATCTAGTACATTGACTACAATAGTCATTGTGCCTGATTTCGCTGGTGTTCCTCCATCAATAGCAGTCAATGTGAGTGTGATCACAGCCTGTTTTTCTCGGTCTAAAAGCCTCTGAAGCACTAATTCTGGTGTCACACTTTCTCCTTGTTGTCCTTCAAGTGAAAAGTGATCATTTTGGCTGAGCTTGTATGAATTTACAGTGTTTTTACCAACATCTGCATCATGAGCTGGGTGGAGAGGAAATTTTGATCCTACTGCTGTTGTCTCACTTATGTTCAGTTCCTCTTTATGACTGGAAAATAATGGGTAATTGTCATTTACATCTAATATTGTAATTTCAATACGGTACAATTTCAATGGATTATTAATCACAGCTTCTACACCGAGTGAACACTTGGCTTGTTTTCTGCAGAGTTCTTCTCGATCTATTCTCTCATTCACATACAAAACGCCACTCTTTAGGTTTACCTCGAAGTATTTCCTTTTGTTTCCCACAACGATCTGAAACATGCGGAACTCCAAATCCTGCACGTTTAGGCTTAAATCCTTCGCAATGTTTCCCACAACGGTCCCAACATTCACCTCCTCCGCCACCGAGTAAGAGAGCTGGCCGCACACGGCTTCCCAGTAACACTCCAGCAGCACGAAGAGCAAATACGTCCGCACAGCGCTCCATCTGATCGACGCACGCATCATTCCATCCATGCGCTTTCGGCATAAAGGTAGAAATGTTGCAAAAATGTACTTGCTATGAAAGAATAATCGAAAAATGGAATTAATTCTTCCGAGTAACCACCCCTGTCGTAACAGTCTCTTTCACCGTCTCAGCTTCTTTGTTCCAATGACGAATAACAGCACATATATTTGGGAGGAGCCCTGCGCCGCAGATGAGGATGCATTCGTGTTATGGTCCACTGGGCCCTCTAGTGGACAGTTGCATGAAGTACAACAGGCATCACACAACATTGATGCAAATTGATCGCTTACAGTCGCCACTAAGCCCATTACATAAACTATAAAATCTTATTTTAAAATTGCACAGTTTGACTCCAGAGTGTGATACGTAATCTTCATACATGTCACTTTAATCTGGAAATATATCTCAATGGAATGGTTAACATATCAATGCGATAACGATTTAGAACCAGCTGGTAAATTGCTCGCATATTACTTTTTTCAAGATAAACAAAAATGACAGAGTATTTTCCACAAGAATATCCCCGCGACCCCCCTCAACTCCACTGTAACTGTAATTCGATGAATAGTGAAGGTTACAAATTACAAATTCAAATTGAATGGATATATTCCTGAATTACTATTTAATTCTGACAAAATGCTAATTTCATAAACAACCATAAAAATGTGTTCATAACTATGGACAACGCATCTCACAATACAAGACTGAGAGCAGTTGTTGCAAAACAAACATGTACTGTAACATTTTCACCTGTATTTCAGAAAGTGCAAATCTGTGACATGTTGTTGGATTAAATGAAACCCCCTCAAGTGCTCAACAAACTCCCTTTTTCCCTTTTCAATGCCTCAATGTCGCTATATTGTTATTTTTACCTTACCTTATCATTGATGCACAAATTACAGCATGCTGAAATTGAACCACCATACTCCTTTTCTTGGCTTGAGACAGTATTTCATAACAACTATATGAACTCAAAATATGAAACTTTTAAGACATTATAATTGCTTTTTGTCACAATCCCTCTAGATTTCAATGGCTGTGTCATTATACTCCAGGTGTATTTATTCCTTACAAGATGTTTATTAAAAGACCATCATAACTTCAAGTGATGTGTGTTTGTCAATCTAGTTTCTTCAAAAGTGTATAATATAGCGATATACAACCAAGCAGTCTGAAAAGGAATGCATAGCCTACCTTCTCAGAATTAGGAAGAGTCTGAGTCCTGGTAAAGGTGTCTCCTCCATTAATACTGATCAGTTCTGCCTCTACAGGTGGAAAGGGGCCAGGGAAAACCACTACGTCACTTTTGAGTGTGTCTGAGCTGAAGCACACGTCGTACTGCTGAGTTGCTTTGGAGTAAGACCAGCTCCCGTCAGGGTGGGTGGTGATCATCGGGGCGCTGTACCTGTCGAAGGGGCCGTCTGTCTGTCTGTGGCATTTGAAGGCTACTAAAGTGATGAGGCTGAGCAGAAAGATGAGCGACACGGCCACAACGGCGATGAGCAGATACAAGTGCAAGGCGGAGAAGCTCTCCTCCTTGCTGGGCACATGTCTGAACTGAGTGTGGATGTCAGCTGTGCTTTCAAGCACCACCACATCAATTGACACAGTCGCTGACAAGGAGGCTTCTCCATTGTCACAGACCGACACCACCAAGGGGTGACTTTTCAGGTCATTGTCACTCATTCGCCTCTTGGTCCGAATCTCCCCGGTGCTGGTTCCGATCCGGAAGAGGTTGTTGTTGCCTTTGGGCTCAGACAGGTGATAGGAGAGCAGTGCATTGTATCCAGAGTCTGCATCCACTGCCCTGATCTTTGCCACAAAGTATCCCGCTTCGGCAGAATAGGGGATGTTCTCACTGTTAATGGAGCCATGCTCGGAATAGGGAGGCAAAATGTTGGGACTGTTGTCATTCTCATCCAGGATAAACACATTTACGGTGACGTTACTGCTGAGTGGAGGAACACCAGAGTCTGTGGCCTGAACTTTGAACTGAAACGTTTTTAACTTCTCATAGTCAAAAGATTGCAAACTCATGATGTCTCCACTCTCTGAGTTGATATTTATCAAAGTAGTTAGCGGCATGGCATAAGTGCTGCTTTGCACAAGTGAGTATGTCACTTTTCTATTTTCATCAGTGTCAAAATCTACTGCAGTCACTCTATGAATTATTGCTCCTGTTTGACTATTTTCCTTGATGTAAACATTAATGAGGGGCTCTGAGAAGTGAGGCGCATTGTCATTTACATCAGAAATGTGAACATAAACTACGCTGGTGCTGGAAAGAGGTGGAATTCCGTTATCTTTGGCAACGATGGTGATGTTGTAGAGCGGTGCGCTCTCTCTGTCTAGTGGCTCATCAACAAGCAGAGAATAATAGTTTTTGTAATTTTCTTCGAGTTTAAATGGAACTTCATTTTGAATTTGTACAGTCACATGACCGTTTTCACCACCGTCTTTGTCAAAAAGCGACACCAGCGCGACTGCAGTGCCCACAGCGGCATCCTCTGGCACGGCATTGTGCAGTGATGTCACCGTGACCTCCGGAGCGTTGTCATTAACATCCAAAACCTCAACCAGCACTTTGCAATGAGCAGACATAGGGGGAGTGCCTTGATCAGTGGCCTCCACCCTTATCTCGTATGCTCTTTTTTCTTCGTAATCAATATAACCTTTCACCTTAACTACACCTGTTTGAGCTTCAATTTCAAAGACATCCAGCACATGATCTTGATCTTTGCTTCTTAACGAATACAAAATCTCGCTGTTCGAGCCCTCATCAGCGTCAGTTGCGTTCAATGTAATGATTCGCGTGCCTAATGCTGCATTTTCTCTGAGGGTTGTCTTATACAGAGATTCACTAAATGTCGGGATATTGTCATTGTTGTCTAAAACGTTTACCACAAGTTGAGAGGTTCCTGATTTTGGTGGGCTCCCCCCGTCTACAGCAGTCAGTGTCATTGTGATGAGAGGCTGCTTCTCTCGATCCAAAGCTTTCTTCAGCACCAGCTCAGCAGACACGCTGCCGCCTGCTTTATGCACCGCTAATGAAAAATGATCATTTGGACTTAATCTATATGTACTGATGCTGTTTTTACCAACATCTGCATCACTGGCTTCAGACAATGCAAATTTCACCCCAGGCAATGTGCTCTCCGCGATATATAAATTCTGCATTTTCGTGGTGAACAAAGGGGCATTATCGTTCACATCTAAAATGTCGACATCTACACGATACAGTTTTAAAGGGTTGGTAATTACAGCCTCCACACTGATGGCACATTTCACTTCCTCTGTACAGAGCTGCTCTCTGTCTATTCTTTCATTTACATAAAGAGCTCCAGTCTTTAGATTTACCTCAAGGAATTTCTTCTTTGTGGTGGCAACAATCTGAAACAAACGAGATTCTAGGTCCTGCACGTTTAAATTTAAATCCTTGGCGATGTTTCCAACGAGAGTGCCGGGGTTTAACTCCTCCGAGATGGAATAAGAAAGCTGTCCAGACGCTGTTTCCCAATAACACTCCAGTAGAACAAGCCCCAAATAGATCCCAAAGTAGCTCCATCTGCAAGGCATGCTTATATTCAATATGAGCAAAGCATGAATTAAAAAGAATTCCTTATTTTAGCCTGAGCTCTGTCTTCGTTCTTCCGTCCGCTGTCTCTTTTTAACAAAGACTGAATAGATCTCCCCAGCATCTGAAAACGGGAGGGGCCTCAATGCATGAAGAGGAATGCTCTTCCTCTGATAGATAAAGAGCGACGCTCGGTGGTCAAAGTGGTTAGGTGCAGGGACGAGTGAATCCTTCATGATGCTCTCAAGCAGCCATAAAAAAAATAAAAAAAAACACCAAGGATGGGAACATAATATCCTTCCAGTGAATGAGAAACATTGAGGGATTTTAGTGAGTTTTTTTTTTCTGACACCCAAATGGAAACTACTGCGCACAATATCCGCTTGTTTCTATAATACACTACTAAAATCTTTATTTTCTCCCTCACAAGACCTTCATTAGTCTTCTGCACTCTGATTATTTATTTTTTTAATTTAATTTATTTTTACCTTGACGGGAATGAATCAGTTCAACTGATTGAGGAGATGAGCTGATGCTCCCGGTGCTGTAGAGTGCTTTTTGGTACTCCTCCTGCACAATTGTCATCAATTTGTATGAACATCCCTCTGTTTGCTAATCCCACGATTAATCCTTTATAAACTCCCGTCCTATTTTCGCCCATGTGGAAAACATGATTTTATTTGGAGAAAATATTCATAATCATCACACACTGATCCGCAGTCATCTCTGAGCAGCAATACGAATTAATGTCGAACTATGACTATTATGCGAGAATTTATACATGACAAGAGTCTAAGCATGTTCAAGCGAAGCACCTTTTGTCGATATATTCACAAAAAGTTCCCTTTCTCATGACTTGATGATTCGCATAACAGTCAGGTTTCTCAAAGCCAGCACAGAATCCTGGATTATCTTCCTCATAAAATCTACATCACACATATTAATATTACTCAGTACAGAAAAGCCAGAATTTATCTTTTAAAAGCGCATAGCTTATCACAGTTAGCCCCTGACCCCATGACCTTATTTGCTGTTGATTCTAGTTCAACTCTATCCTGCTTTCCAAGAATTTATAAAGCACCCTATAATTGCTTCTCTGCCTAAATTGGATTCATGTGTTTTTTCAAAAATGTCCGCCCGCAGCTGTAATACTGAATCCAACTTGACAGCAAAGTTGGGGCTTTTATTGCAACATGTAGAAAGAAACGCTTCAAACACATCTTGTGAACTACATTTAGCAGTCCTATTAGAGCCTTCTCCTCTAATAGGAAACAGTTCTAATGCAGAAACTAAAAAAATAAATAAATAAACAATTTGCTTTGCTTTTTAAATTTCAATCAACAAGTAATGTCAACATGTTCATCAATGAAGTAACCCTCCCTGAGGAATTAATCATTTACGTGAACAAATAAACGCTTAAAAAGCTACACGCATTTTCCTCTCCTAAGAGTCATTTCTTTGTATTTAGATGAAGATGAAGTAGTAGGTGTATCTTAGAGGGAGAGCAGAGTTAAAAGTAAGAGGTTGAGGGCAGTGGGAGTGTGGTATATTTTCAGTGTGCTTGTTTAAATGATTAAAGAGTGTGTGCCGCATATAGAAAAGCTGCTGCTTATCGCCTTAGCATGCATGGTGACCCAATATGTGTACGTGCATGCTTGTGATGAACCTACAAGGTTGCATACTCTATGTGAGTGGGGGAGTAGAGGTGCCATCTGAGCATGATTCTAGGAGAGCAAGCACTCCCCCTCCCTCCTTTCTTCACTCCCCTTTACATTTCCATAGTAACGGTATCCCCAGCACAGACATGATGCATGTTTGCACACAGAAATACATGAGCAAGACCATGGGTATATTTTACGAAATACACAGGAGTTTTTTTTTTTACCCACTTCTGAAATATTCATCAACATACCTTGATGGAGGCCGCTTTCGTTGAATGAATCTAACCAAATCAGGCCTCAAGTACACACACACAAGTACACCAAAGCAAACAATGCATCCTCTGGTGTGAACTAGTCTGCCAACAGTTGCATCTGGATTGTTCATGCATCGCTAATATTGCACTGCTACAACATATTCACAATGACAATTCAGCTGCAGCATCTTCCTCTCCTTTTACGACCCCCCCGCCCCCACACCACTCAGAAGAAAGCCTGACCTTTTTAATCAGCCCCTGCACAGCCCACAGTGCCCTCGCTGGGCCACGGCTCTGAAGACCACCCCCACTGCCTCCCAGTAAGCGGCACACTTGCACCATGTGATGCAACACTCACAATATATCATGTTCTGCCAAACATCTCACATACATGTCTTTACCCCCTATTTTATTTTTTTAACATTCTTAACAAGTAACTGAGTTGCTGATGGTGTAGTGGTATACTCGCTTGACTTGTCTGCGGGCAGCGTGGGATCGGTTCCCACTCAGTGATGGTGTGGATGTGGCTGTAAATGGTCGTTTGGCTCTTTTTGTGCCCTGTGACTGGCTGGTGACCAGTTCAGGTAGTCTGCCTTCCACCCAAAGTCAGCTGGGACAGGCTCCAGCAACCCCCGGCGACCGTCTTCAGGATAAGCGGTGTTGAAAATGAATGGAAGGATGGAATAGTAGCTGTGAGGTGCCTGAAAATGCTTGAGAATTGAATTGTTTTAACATGGACTGCTCGGGCCACCGCCAAAAGCACACATGCATTAATGAGACAAGAAGTACACCGAGAGCAGAGGTGAATACTTACAAATGCATATTCATAATCAGAATCAGAGGCATCATTAAGTGTGACATCATTCCAAAGAAAAGTTTAAACATCAATTTGGCTCCTGAAATGCCTTTTGAGCTTTGACAATCATATTTATGAGAGTGTGTGTGTGTGTGTGTGTGTGTGTGTGTGTGTGTGTGTGTGTGTGTGTGTGTGTGTGCGTG
>NW_017805461.1:2227617-2232619 GCF_001891065.2 Hippocampus comes | reverse complement strand
AAGAAGGAGAGATGAGCAGGGGAAGGAAGAGAGAGAGAGAGAGAGAGAGAGAGAGAGAGAGGATGGCATACAATATTTAACATTCTATTTAGAAGTGGATGTTGAGCAGCAGCACATGGTTCAATGGCTAGCCCCTCTGCACATAAAGAGCTACACATGTTAAAATATAAAATATCACAAAGAAGAGGGAAGAAATCCATTTTAATCATTTATTTCCAAATCTGCTCTCCCTCCATTGGTCGGAAAAGTAGGACAGGGAAGCATCCAGCAAAAACATGAGCCAGGACAGGGCAATATGGAGCATGCCTCCACCCCACACATACATGCCACTGAAATAGACACACAACCACATTGTTCACTCATTTGGAAAGCAATGGTGCAATTCCCCCAAATTACTTAATTACTTACTCTACTGTAAAACAACAGGCAGGAAGAGCAGAAGGCGATTGTTGATGGTGACGTGTTCTTGGCAGCATGTGTCATGAGAGGAGAGTTTTCTGACTCTCACTTTGTAGGCTTCAAATTTTCCTTGCTCCGTGTTAAAGGAGTGTGGATGTCAGCTGTGCTTTCAAGCACCACCACATCAATTGACACAGTCGCTGACAAGGAGGCTTCTCCATTGTCACAGACCGACACCACCAAGGGGTGACTTTTCAGGTCATTGTCACTCATTCGCCTCTTGGTCCGAATCTCCCCGGTGCTGGTTCCGATCCGGAAGAGGTTGTTGTTGCCTTTGGGCTCAGACAGGTGATAGGAGAGCAGTGCATTGTATCCAGAGTCTGCATCCACTGCCCTGATCTTTGCCACAAAGTATCCCGCTTCGGCAGAATAGGGGATGTTCTCACTGTTAATGGAGCCATGCTCGGAATAGGGAGGCAAAATGTTGGGACTGTTGTCATTCTCATCCAGGATAAACACATTTACGGTGACGTTACTGCTGAGTGGAGGAACACCAGAGTCTGTGGCCTGAACTTTGAACTGAAACGTTTTTAACTTCTCATAGTCAAAAGATTGCAAACTCATGATGTCTCCACTCTCTGAGTTGATATTTATCAAAGTAGTTAGCGGCATGGCATAAGTGCTGCTTTGCACAAGTGAGTATGTCACTTTTCTATTTTCATCAGTGTCAAAATCTACTGCAGTCACTCTATGAATTATTGCTCCTGTTTGACTATTTTCCTTGATGTAAACATTAATGAGGGGCTCTGAGAAGTGAGGCGCATTGTCATTTACATCAGAAATGTGAACATAAACTACGCTGGTGCTGGAAAGAGGTGGAATTCCGTTATCTTTGGCAACGATGGTGATGTTGTAGAGCGGTGCGCTCTCTCTGTCTAGCGGCTCATCAACAAGCAGAGAATAATAGTTTTTGTAATTTTCTTCGAGTTTAAATGGAACTTCATTTTGAATTTGTACAGTCACATGACCGTTTTCACCACCGTCTTTGTCAAAAAGCGACACCAGCGCGACTGCAGTGCCCACAGCGGCATCCTCTGGCACGGCATTGTGCAGTGATGTCACCGTGACCTCCGGAGCGTTGTCATTAACATCCAAAACCTCAACCAGCACTTTGCAATGAGCAGACATAGGGGGAGTGCCTTGATCAGTGGCCTCCACCCTTATCTCGTATGCTCTTTTTTCTTCGTAATCAATATAACCTTTCACCTTAACTACACCTGTTTGAGCTTCAATTTCAAAGACATCCAGCACATGATCTTGATCTTTGCTTCTTAACGAATACAAAATCTCGCTGTTCGAGCCCTCATCAGCGTCAGTTGCGTTCAATGTAATGATTCGCGTGCCTAATGCTGCATTTTCTCTGAGGGTTGTCTTATACAGAGATTCACTAAATGTCGGGATATTGTCATTGTTGTCTAAAACGTTTACCACAAGTTGAGAGGTTCCTGATTTTGGTGGGCTCCCCCCGTCTACAGCAGTCAGTGTCATTGTGATGAGAGGCTGCTTCTCTCGATCCAAAGCTTTCTTCAGCACCAGCTCAGCAGACACGCTGCCGCCTGCTTTATGCACCGCTAATGAAAAATGATCATTTGGACTTAATCTATATGTACTGATGCTGTTTTTACCAACATCTGCATCACTGGCTTCAGACAATGCAAATTTCACCCCAGGCAATGTGCTCTCTGCGATATATAAATTCTGCATTTTCGTGGTGAACAAAGGGGCATTATCGTTCACATCTAAAATGTCGACATCTACACGATACAGTTTTAAAGGGTTGGTAATTACAGCCTCCACACTGATGGCACATTTCACTTCCTCTGTACAGAGCTGCTCTCTGTCTATTCTTTCATTTACATAAAGAGCTCCAGTCTTTAGATTTACCTCAAGGAATTTCTTCTTTGTGGTGGCAACAATCTGAAACAAACGAGATTCTAGGTCCTGCACGTTTAAATTTAAATCCTTGGCGATGTTTCCAACGAGAGTGCCGGGGTTTAACTCCTCCGAGATGGAATAAGAAAGCTGTCCAGACGCTGTTTCCCAATAACACTCCAGTAGAACAAGCCCCAAATAGATCCCAAAGTAGCTCCATCTGCAAGGCATGCTTATATTCAATATAAGCAAAGCATGAATTAAAAAGAATTCCTTATTTTAGCCTGAGCTCTGTCTTCGTTCTTCCGTCCGCTGTCTCTTTTTAACAAAGACTGAATAGATCTCCCCAGCATCTGAAAACGGGAGGGGCCTCAATGCATGAAGAGGAATGCTCTTCCTCTGATAGATAAAGAGCGACGCTCGGTGGTCAAAGTGGTTAGGTGCAGGGACGAGTGAATCCTTCATGATGCTCTCAAGCAGCCATAAAAAAAACACCAAGGATGGGAACATAATATCCTTCCAGTGAAGGAGAAACATTGAGGGATTTTAGTGAGTTTTTTTTTTCTGACACCCAAATGGAAACTACTGCGCACAATATCCGCTTGTTTCTATAATACACTACTAAAATCTTTATTTTCTCCCTCACAAGACCTTCATTAGTCTTCTGCACTCTGATTATTTATTTTTTTAATTTAATTTATTTTTACCTTGACGGGAATGAATCAGTTCAACTGATTGAGGAGATGAGCTGATGCTCCCGGTGCTGTAGAGTGCTTTTTGGTACTCCTCCTGCACAATTGTCATCAATTTGTATGAACATCCCTCTGTTTGCTAATCCCACGATTAATCCTTTATAAACTCCCGTCCTATTTTCGCCCATGTGGAAAACATGATTTTATTTGGAGAAAATATTCATAATCATCACACACTGATCCGCAGTCATCTCTGAGCAGCAATACGCATTAATGTCGAACTATGACTGTTATGCGAGAATTTATACATGACAAGAGTCTAAGCATGTTCAAGCGAAGCACCTTTTGTCGATATATTCACAAAAAGTTCCCTTTCTCATGACTTGATGATTCGCATAACAGTCAGGTTTCTCAAAGCCAGCACAGAATCCTGGATTATCTTCCTCATAAAATCTACATCACACATATTAATATTACTCAGTACAGAAAAGCCAGAATTTATCTTTTAAAAGCACATAGCTTATCACAGTTAGCCCCTGACCCCATGACCTTATTTGCTGTTGATTCTAGTTCAACTCTATCCTGCTTTCCAAGAATTTATAAAGCACCCTATAATTGCTTCTCTGCCTAAATTGGATTCATGTGTTTTTTCAAAAATGTCCGCCCGCAGCTGTAATACTGAATCCAACTTGACAGCAAAGTTGGGGCTTTTATTGCAACATGTAGAAAGAAACGCTTCAAACACATCTTGTGAACTACATTTAGCAGTCCTATTAGAGCCTTCTCCTCTAATAGGAAACAGTTCTAATGCAGAAACTAAAAAAATAAATAAATAAACAATTTGCTTTGCTTTTTAAATTTCAATCAACAAGTAATGTCAACATGTTCATCAATGAAGTAACCCTCCCTGAGGAATTAATCATTTACGTGAACAAATAAACGCTTAAAAAGCTACACGCATTTTCCTCTCCTAAGAGTCATTTCTTTGTATTTAGATGAAGATGAAGTAGTAGGTGTATCTTAGAGGGAGAGCAGAGTTAAAAGTAAGAGGTTGAGGGCAGTGGGAGTGTGGTATATTTTCAGTGTGCTTGTTTAAATTATTAAAGAGTGTGTGCCGCATATAGAAAAGCTGCTGCTTATCGCCTTAGCATGCATGGTGACCCAATATGTGTACGTGCATGCTTGTGATGAACCTACAAGGTTGCATACTCTATGTGAGTGGGGGAGTAGAGGTGCCATCTGAGCATGATTCTAGGAGAGCAAGCACTCCCCCTCCCTCCTTTCTTCACTCCCCTTTACATTTCCATAGTAACGGTATCCCCAGCACAGACATGATGCATGTTTGCACACAGAAATACATGAGCAAGAGCCCATGGGTATATTTTACGAAATACACAGGAGTTTTTTTTTTTACCCACTTCTGAAATATTCATCAACATACCTTGATGGAGGCAGCTTTCGATTCGTTGAATGAATCTAACCAAATCAGGCCTCAAGTACACACACACAAGTACACCAAAGCAAACAATGCATCCTCTGGTGTGAACTAGTCTGCCAACAGTTGCATCTGGATTGTTCATGCATCGCTAATATTGCACTGCTACAACATATTCACAATGACAATTCAGCTGCAGCATCTTCCTCTCCTTTTACGACCCCCCCGCCCCCACACCACTCAGAAGAAAGCCTGACCTTTTTAATCAGCCCCTGCACAGCCCACAGTGCCCTCGCTGGGCCAAGGCTCTGAAGACCACCCCCACTGCCTCCCAGTAAGCGGCACACTTGCACCATGTGATGCAACACTCACAATATATCATGTTCTGCCAAACATCTCACATACATGTCTTTACCCCCTATTTTATTTTTTTAACATTCTTAACAAGTAACTGAGTTGCTGATGGTGTAGTGGTATACTCGCTTGACTTGTCTGCGGGCAGCGTGGGATCGGTTCCCACTCAGTGATGGTGTGGATGGGGCTG
>NW_017805461.1:2176673-2227554 GCF_001891065.2 Hippocampus comes | reverse complement strand
TGCCACCCAAAGTCAGCTGGGACAGGCTCCAGCAACCCCCGGCGACCGTCTTCAGGATAAGCGGTGTTGAAAATGAATGGAAGGATGGAATAGTAGCTGTGAGGTGCCTGAAAATGCTTGAGAATTGAATTGTTTTAACATGGACTGCTCGGGCCACCGCCAAAAGCACACATGCATTAATGAGACAAGAAGTACACCGAGAGCAGAGGTGAATACTTACAAATGCATATTCATAATCAGAATCAGAGGCATCATTAAGTGTGACATCATTCCAAAGAAAAGTTTAAACATCAATTTGGCTCCTGAAATGCCTTTTGAGCTTTGACAATCATATTTATGAGAGTGTGTGTGTGTGTGTGTGTGTGTGTGTGTGTGTGTGTGTGTGTGTGTGTGTGTGTGTGCGTGTGTGTGTGTGTGTGTGTGTGTGTGAGAGAGAGAGAGTGAGAAAAACAGATAGAAAGAGAGAGGCAGGGGAGAGAGAGAGAGAGAGAGAGAGAGAGAGAGAGAGGATGGCATACAATATTTAACATTCTATTTAGAAGTGGATGTTGAGCAGCAGCACATGGTTCAATGGCTAGCCCCTCTGCACATAAAGAGCTACACATGTTAAAATATAAAATATCACAAAGAAGAGGGAAGAAATCCATTTTAATCATTTATTTCCAAATCTGCACTCCCTCCATTGGTCGGAAAAGTAGGACAGGGAAGCATCCAGCAAAAACATGAGCCAGAACAGGGCAATATGGAGCATGCCTCCACCCCACACATACATGCCACTGAAATAGACACACAACCACATTGTTCACTCATTTGGAAAGCAATGGTGCAATTCCCCCAAATTACTTAATTACTTACTCTACTGTAAAACAACAGGCAGGAAGAGCAGAAGGCGATTGTTGATGGTGACGTGTTCTTGGCAGCATGTGTCATGAGAGGAGAGTTTTCTGACTCTCACTTTGTAGGCTTCAAATTTTCCTTGCTCCGTGTTAAAGACAAGCATTATCTGATGTGACTCTTTGGCAACATTGTAGGAGCTGACACAATATAAAGATATGAATGTGGCTTGAGAGACACCGTACAGAGAGAAATGTAACGTAAGCATGTGCAGGGGATGTATTCATTTGGTGACTTTCTTTAACGTTCCAAAGTAGCAAACCATATGCGACAAGTTTTACACTCATGGATGCATTTTGCAACAACAGACGCATTCATCATATCTGCCCAAAAAGCCAGTCATACAATATAAACAGGAGAGTAAACGAGAAAAACATCATCCAATTGGCTAGCTTCGGACAGCCATGGACCCTCCTGATTGGTTCATCATTGCACCTAGCGACAAAAGCGGCGTCCGACAGATCTGTTTCCACTGGGAGCAGCCGTAATTGATTCACTAGCTCCTCTCTTGTAACCATGGCAACACAGATGCAAGCCTCCATCAGTGCCACTCCCTACTTCCTGCCCCTCCTCTGGCCCTTTCTTTGTGAGGAAACAGGCAAAGAATATGTTGTCAACTACAAATAATTGCATATTTTTCCGACATCATGCATAATGACATGTTTTATTTCCTGCTGATACATCCATTGAATATCTTCTGCCCACCTTTTATATGCTTCGTGCACCCACACAAAGAATGAGAGATGCAGGCAGAACTAAACCATTTTTCTGGGATTAGGAGTAAATCTGGCTCTATAGTCAATCATGGATAACCTAGATTTGACAATCAAATGGTTCATCAGAGGAAGAGGGCGTTGACCAACCAGTTATGAGTGGGGGGGAAAATGGGACGACTATCCACGGATCAATACAGACACATGAAGTCAATAGTGAAATCAGTGAATACACCACCATTTTCGGAGTGCAGTGACCAGCTAAATAATTGACTGTATTGACGTACTGAGGACATTATGTTCTGCTTTTTTGCCACAAGAGGGCGCGTACTCTCCTTTCTCCCCTTTCCTCATGCTCAGACTGGGCTATCTGATAGATTTGTATTCTCACACTCAGAGGACGAAACCCACACAAAGAATGAGAGATGCAGGCAGAACTAAACCATTTTTCTGGGATTAGGAGTAAATCTGGCTCTATAGTCAATCATGGATAACCTAGATTTGACAATCAAATGGTTCATCAGAGGAAGAGGGCGTTGACCAACCAGTTATGAGTGGGGGGGAAATGGGACGACAATCCACGGATCAATACAGACACATGAAGTCAATAGTGAAATCAGTGAATACACCACCACTTTCGGAGTGCAGTGACCAGCTAAATAATTGACTGTATTGACGTACTGAGGACATTATGTTCTGCTTTTTTGCCACAAGAGGGCGCGTACCCTCCTTTCTCCCCTTTCCTCATGCTCAGACTGGGCTATCTGATAGATTTGCATTCTCACACTCAGAGGACGAAGTGTATGTTGCACAGACACTCCCGCAGCCTTGATAACGGATTCCCATTCACTGTGTTTTCAGGAAATGAAAACGCTGGGAAGGGGACTGCATTAAACACAGCTTGCAAACGTCATCCGGTGTAAGAAATCAAAGAAGGAAAGATGGAGCGATGCACTGCAGCAGAACAAAATGCCTCATTCATAGAGGATTTCACAAAGGCAAATGCTGCACAGTTAAGGTTTTTTTTCCAGATTGATCTTTTTATTTCCTGCTTTTCTTCCGCATTACACAATTTATGCACAACGTATTTATTTTCTATCCTATCGCACATGTATAAGCATTGTGTCATGTCTATTTTTATTTCTCATTAGTCATGCTGAACCGAATGTGCGCCCACCAGCACAGCATGCATGTGAAGGGCAATGGAGGAGCAGACCTGCTGCATGTGCTCAGGCTTGGCCCAGTTCCTTTAAAAAAAATATTGAGGGAGTGACTTTGAATAATAGAGGAGAGTGCTGGCCTGTAGAGAGCCTGATGTTGGAAGTGCAGGCTGGAATGTTTTTTTTTTTTTTTTGGTGAGGTTGCTCCACTTTCCACCAGAAAACGCCACCGTATTGTGATGTGTATTTCATTCATTCTCATGAACTGTCAGGTTAACCAGCACTATACAGCGTCCCATCTCAATAGCATCAAAAATTAAATAGCTACAAGGACAGCAGATTCCCATGAGTGCATGCAGCACAGTATTTGCATGTGTAATGAAGAATTACTTGTCTCTACAGGGTAAGGTACCCAGATGGCACTTTATTAGCTGCAAATAAAAGGAATTACCTGTAAAACCATCCACAAGAAGATAGAATTAAACACAATACAACAACACAAAATTGTGTGAGTGACACATTTAGTTTCACTTTCTGCTGCCTTCTTTAAGCTACTCTTCGTGGCATCATTAAGATGATTCCACCTAATCGCATTAGAGGAGTAACAGGAGAATTAATACTTGACACTCTTTACTGAGGCCTTAATCCATGTAGGACAAACTGGAATATTGACATCAGTGGCAGAATAGACAGGAAGTTGAAAATTGAAGTTTGGTACGAAAAGTTAAGAACACCAGTAATATGTGGGGTTCAGTTGTTTTCTTCCGCTATGTGTGAGGGGTCCTGGACATTTTGTTTGTTTGTTTTAAAATGTCAAAGTATTTTAGATAAATTCATATTTCCATACTATGACCCTTGCAAGCCTATATTGCATTGTACAAGTATCGCATATTCTCCTATAATTGCGAGAGGAAAATGTAAAATGATTTAGACTGTAAAATAAAAAAAAGAGAGCACTTACGTTATGCACGTATCTTAATAACCTTGCATACATGCATACATACTATACAAGCATGCATGCATATATATACATACCTACATACAGTGGATAAAACAGTCCACAAAGCCCTGTTCAAATGCATTATGTTTGTGATATGAAAAAGTCAGACTAATATAAATAATTGCCAAACTTTTTTTTTTTCGACTGATGACATGTCCAACTCAACTGGTGGAAAAAATAAACTTTCGAGAGCAGAAATAAAAATGTACGATAAAACAAGATGCTTGCACAAAGTGTGTGCACGCTTTGACAACTGGATTTGGCCACGTGCTGAATAAACCAATCATATTCAAGCTCATGTCAAATGGTAGTCACCACACAACTGCTGCCATTTAAAATGCCTCAAATACATTTCAATTGTTCTACTGGGCTTTTCCTGACATTTTTCTACAGGAGTAGCCACTGACTGCTATTTGTAAGTCTTCATTATTCCCTCTACCATGTCCAAGGTCCAGCTGAAGGGGAAAAAAAAAAACAGTCACACAACATGATGTTGCCACCATCATGCTTGCTTGAATGTTGGTATGGCCATGTGTTTTTTTGGCAATGAGCAGTGTTGTGTTTATGTCAAACACACCTTTCAATATTTATGCCAACATGTTCAGCCTTGGTTTCACTGGACCATAAGTTCACACGTGTTTAGGAGATTTTGCAATGGTCTAAGGAAACCAAGGTTGAACATTTGGCCCAAATTCCAGACAGTGTGTTTCACACAAACACAAACACTGCTCGTCACCAAAAGTACATATACAACATACATTGAGTGCCTCCAATCATGAAACACAACCGTCCAACATGCAGATGACGGTCGGCTTGGTGTGTAACAGACTTTTAGTTCCAAGGAGAACCATCAAATACAAATTAAACTTTTTCGGTAGAAATGAATGATTCAATTGTGCAGAGACAATTTCCATTGTGACATAATACAGAAATCATTTGCTTATCACGCCAGTTTTCCAAGGTGTCAGTAAGGAAGAATGTAATGAAGCATCCAGCTGTGGTCCAGATAACCTTCTGCCTGCATACGAAAACAAAATCCTAAACATATTGTTAAATTAACATGGCTCTGAAAATGTCAATCAAAATGAGCAGTATTTTCGTTGTAAAGACTTGATACAAATATTGATGTTGTGTGCAGGTGTTCCTAATGTTGTGGCAGGTGCAGGAGCTAACAAGAGCAATTTCATAATTTGTCTGCTGCACTCCAGTGGGCTTTAAATTAGACCTGATAACCGCATCATCGTGCCAATTAGCATGACAGTATTTTTGGTCACATACCCCATGCTGCTTACTACTGTTATTTTTACATGAAAATAGTTCCACTTAACAAAAGAAGGGTCTCATCTTGTGGACGCGCATACTGAATATTATGTAGACAATATGAACAACAGTCCTTCACCAAGAACAAGGTTTATATTATAACACGGATTGGTCTTTTTCAAAGAAACACTGCAACTATAAATAAGCATAAATTGCTGAAATTAAGTAGTGCACGGTATAAATGTCACATTTAGATCACACACACACACACATATATATATATATATATATATATATGAGAGATAGATAGATAGATATTCATATGCATCCTAGTAAATAAAAATGATGTCCTTAAATTTAGGGTTAGGCTATTCCTGTTATTTTTGTCTTTTTCTTTTTTTTTTAAAGAAATAATTAATGTCAGACATAAAACACATACATTAAAAAATGTCCCCCTCATTGTCAAAGATGCCGAAGAAAGAAAATACGACACGAGTCTTTAAGCAGTATTTACAGCTGCACTTCCTCCAAAAGGAGGGCACACTGTACAGACAAGAGGCTGCCACAGACCAGAAATAGCATTCGGGGGCATGATGGATTAAGAGGGCAAATTTGCGAGTGGTCACTTCATTAGAATATTCTCTATTCTGAAACGACTGGACGAAGCAACATAAAATAATAAAGACCCGTTTAGAAGGGGAAAAAAATCATATCAAACGAGCTTGTTGACAGCAATCTTTTGCTTCTGCCTTTCATACAAGCAGACCGGAGGGGGCATACGTGAAATCTATGAGGGAGATGACAAGGAAATAATTCTATTCTCTGTGTGTTTGGATAAATGGATGGGCAGGACGGGTGGGTAAAATAATCCAGTTTGAGGCGAAGAGAAGATGGACGTCAATCGAGGCTGGGAAGGAGTAGGGTCGAGAACAAAGCCACTGGAAGCGAGATGTGGGAGTGGGAGTAAAAGGAGAGAGTGGGAGGAGAGAGTGGGATGTGAGTGATGCTACCGCATTCACATTTGCTGTACACACCCTCGTTCATTGTTTTAGTCATACACTGCACCCACAATACAAGATGGCAGTAAACATGCACCTTCATTAGTAAAATAAAGAAATAAAGTGCGTGGGGCATTATCAACATTTAATGCTACTTCACAATCACGAAGCTAAAATAAACACGTTCCTGTTTTTATATTTTTTGATTTTTTTTCTGACAGATGGCCCACCTAAAAATAAACAGATTTGGGAAAAAAACATCCACATGTGGCACTAAGATGACTCATCCATCATATACAGCTGCTCACTGCAGGCTTACACTCACAAAGATGGCCAGAAATAGCATTCCTCTCGTTCTAATCACAATACTTCTTGAACTCGTAACATCTGACTAAAAGCAGATTATACGTCCAAACCGCTGGGAGTTAAGTGACTCCCTGTACATTCTGGAGACACCGCAGATTTTATTGCATTGATTTAATTACCCATTTATTCCTGGCCTCTTTTCCAGTGTGGATTGCTGCTAGCTGAAAACCTTGAGATAACATTGAATCTAAAAAAATAAATAAATATATAAAAAGAAATGGGGTTTTGGTTGATGTGCATGAAAAAAAACATCCTTAAATACATATATACAGTATGCCACAATTTGTTATCAAAAAGCATTAAAGTCAAACACAAACACAGCATAGCCTTTGCATCACCTTTCACACAGTGATGGTGAAAATATAAAAAATAAAAACATAGCTGTTGCTGGCAAGCCATCTAAACAAGAAACACAAAGAGTTGACAGTTTTAGGTTTGTGGCTCAACTTTTACATGTGAGCAATAACCCTTTCTAAATAATACTATTCGACCAGCAACACTGTCACAAAAGGAGGAAATGGTTCAAATAAATCCATTCAGGTACCCACGACGCTGTAAGGACCAATAATTTCAGTCTATGGTGCCAAACAGAGGACAACGCCTGCAGTCAGAGTCTGAGTCCTTCTCACAGACATCTGATCCCATTGATGCGCACTCAAAAATAAATACAGCATACGGTACTCGTCACGAGTGTGAGGACATTGTGGACTTTTGCCCACCCCTAATACCCCGCAGTGAGCAGTGCAAGGATGCTATGCTAAGAAGACAGTCCTCTTAGAACGGCATCCTCTCTCCAAACAGCTGACCACAGATTTCCTTCACTTCGACATTCACTGAATCAGACATCACAACACTAAAGGCCATGCCTCGTGTTGTTTTCCCTCCCTTAGATTGAAAGAATAAGGTAAGAGCCAGTTGCGCTTTCTTTTGCCCAACTCCTTCCACAATATATGGCTGAGTTGCAGGGAGCCTTTCGCTAACCCCTCCGTCAGTTCAATCCTCCAGGCCTGCAGCGGTGACCTAAGCACTGCAGCAGATGTTGTGGCTGTATGAACACGGATGCCAAGCAAGAGCAGTGCATCGCCATCTGTTCTAATCTGTTAATTCAAAAAAAAAAAAAAGAAAAAAGGATAGCACGGGAATAGCTGCAGTAGGCAAGGAAATCAAGCACCTGTTATATTTTACTACTACTACGACCACCACCAGTCCTACTCCTACTACTATAGGCCTTCTACTACTAATAATAACGATAGTAAAAGGAATAATAATGTTTATATTATGCACTTACAAATAAAGCAAGCTTATCCCCAAGTGAATGTCCTCGATGTGCGTGAGTGTGCAAAGCAAGTGGCAAGGTCGAAACATATAGCACTCTTCCACAGTCATGAGTCAATGAAGTGCGACGCAATGAAACTGAGGGCTTATATAACGGGTAGCGGAGGGGACAAAGGGTGGTCAGACACGCTCATGTAAAATTCCGCATGAAAGGCGCAGTTCGGAGACAGAAAGTGATGCATCCTGGGTGGTTAACACAAAATATCATCGATAAATCCTGATAGTGCATAAAGTGTCCTATTGATATCAAGATGGAGGAATCAGGTTTGACCCATATTACTGACAAGTGCAGCGCCAAATTGCATGGAAGCCACACATGGCTATGAACCAGCCATGTCGTGTTCTGGGACAAATGACGGGAGCAAAAGTAGCCGTGCCAGGGAGCCTTGGCCTCGAGCTGTGAGCGCAGCCCACACTTACTCGCTTTGGCCCACTGACTCTCACTTTGCCTTGGTAACACACAGGGACAAGGGTGGAAAAAAAAAACCTCATCCAACAGCACTATATATATCCATCTACCCATCTACCGCATACCTTTAAACCAAACTATGTAACAACTACATCATTGCAAGGTGTTCAAGTATTAGATACCAGCTTACAACTATTGTTCTTTGTAAAGGACTATATCTTTCATAAATGGATTACAAATGTTATTTGTAAATTACTGCCATACCGTTTTTATCCATTTAGCACATTTTATTTCATCCTGCCATCACCACGAGCTTCCACCTTTTGTATATAGCTTGGGAGGGAGGGAACACTGCTCATCATTGTGCAAGAGATCATTCGTCATTCTCACTTTTATTTGATATTTAGATGTTTGTTGTTTTAGGCCTAAAAAGTAAAAATAACAAATGAATAACCAATGTGGATCTTTTAGAGGTAAGTGTAATCAAATATTATGACACATGACCTGTTGCAGCATTCCTGTCCTCTACTCATAAAGAACACATGGGGTCCTATTTCGTTAAACAGGCGCTCATGCTCTCGGCATAAAAACGGGCACGTGTTAAATTTGGTGCCAGAGAAAGGATACTCAATTGTTTTTGGGACCATGATACGCCTCACTAGGCGTTACGCCTCACTAGGCCTTAAGCCGCACCGAGCTGCATGGCCATGGGTGCAAAGCAGTTTCTAATTGCTCATGTCATAGGCGCGGCCCACTATTGGACATTCCCCGCAAGGGGAGATCTTGCAGTTTACCTGTCAGTGTCATGGATGGCATCTCATAGTGAGTCTATTTCTGTTTTTGCAATGTCAAACATGCATGCACTCCCACTGGCCTGATTTTAATGCAAATGAAGGAGGTGTCTCTACGATTGGGCAGCAAAAGGCTACGTTCAATTCCAAAACGTCACACAGCGGTGCAAACGTCCTGTTACGTCCAATTCTACCTGTGCACAGTCTAGCAAAGTACCGGAAGAAAGAAAACTCCACCCATGCGCACAGTGAGATTGCGCTTTGTGGTAGACTTGCAGTGAGAATGAAAATAAGGCCCATGAACTCAGAGCATCCTGGCCAACATGAACTGTATGTAATTAGTGATTATAAATGTCAGAGGTCAGTATTACGATAATCTTTGTGACTGTCAATTGTCACATTCTGATGTAATTCATTACAGACTTTTCCACTCATTCCACATTATACTATCGATACCTCTCAATGCATTTGAATACCTTGGAAACCTAAATTTATTTCAGTCATTTTAGTGGTTCAACTCAAAAGTGAAGCTCATATATAGATTCACTACACACAGAAAGGAATATAAAAAGATATATATTTTTTATGGGTCAGAGTTATAGCTTTAAGACGACATAAAACCAAGATTCAGACTAATGAAATTAGAGTACTGTGTCACATAGGAATCCAACTGATTTTGAATAGGGAAATGACTGTCGTCAAATGTACTTCAAACTTCACAATTTATGTACGATATAAAATTACATTTAAAAAAAGTTTCCTCATTATGAAACCCTGTTTGTAAAAACATAATGAATGAATAATTTCAGAGTATCCATATCCATCCATTTTCTGATCCGCTTGATTCTCACGAGGTTCGCAGGGGGTGCTGGAGCCGATCCCAGCCGTCTTCGGGCAGTAGGCGAGGAACACCCTAAACTGGTTGCCAGCCAATCGCAGGGCTGAAAACTGAAAAAACTCAAAACTATATAATAAGCCTTTCACTATTTAAATTTAACCGCTTTGCTATGATATGCCAATTCGTTGAGCTGCACCTTCATAACGGCACACAAATTCTGCCTTAAAAACGATAATATTGCTCAATTTTGACTGACACTGTCGGAGAGGTGTTCATTTTCAATACGTTTATTCACGTCATTGTAATTTGCAGCGGTACAAGTGCACTACATCATATATAGTAGAACAAACAGGATGCTCAATCAGACACTGTAGGTGCGCAGTCAAATTGTCAGTGAAGGGGAGAGCATATCTACGTGAATGACTTTGAATTACTGAGCAGGGAGCAGCAAAACAAGAGGCGAACATTTGTTTCTGCCGAACTCTAGTCCAAAGGCTATGTCAGAGTCTCTGCCAGTCTAAGCGGCTGCTGTGTATGTGTGTGTGTGTGTGTGTGTGTGTGTGTGTGTGTGTGTGTGTGTGTGTGTGTGTGTGTGTGTGTGTGTGTGTGTGTGTGAGATTGCGTGTGGATGTGTGTGTCAAAGACCGAAAGATAGTTGGTGTTTGTGCTATACCCTACTGTGTGTGTAAATTAGATTAACATCACTGTTGTTGCTGACCCCAATGTGAGCGGAGCCGTGCGTCCATGCTGGAGCCATATCAAAGACAATGTGCCCTAGTGACACACAACAGCACATGCAGCATCACGCAGCCGCAGCCCTAAAGGCATGATGCATAGCGGCACGCAAACATACATGGCTCTCAAGCATCTGATACAATTTTAAGATTCAGGAAAGGGAATGGACATGTTCAGGCAACACAAGATGGCATACAGAGAAAGAGGTATAACCAAGGACATTCAGATAAAGGCGGGAAAAGGAGGGCATGTGTAGACTGGGGGTTGGGGGAAGGGAATGATACGAACATGGAGGATGAGGAATAAGGAGACAGTGCAGTAGAAGCAGGAAGCTGCAAAATGTATCAAGAGGAATATAAAGTAATATCTGCAAGGAATTGCAATAAACTATTTTAAAAAGCACGTTAAAAAAAATGGAAAAAGGATCTCTCGATATATCTGTCTGCCACCTGACTGATCCGCTGATCCACTCTCCTTATGACACCATGAGGCGCTTTTAATGAGGGAGATACTCTCAACCACTTGTGAAAGACAACAGACAAGTATCAGTGCACTGGAAATAATTCAGGGCAGACAGTTTGCATGAAAACGCAATTGCGCAGATCTGCCTGCATGGCCAGCCAAGTAGACAGACAAAGCCACTGAGGCTACAGCCACACACCCCAGACAAAGCAGTACAGATGATGCAAATGGATATTGGGAGCATTGTTAGTGTCAAGTAGACAGTTAATTACTGACAGTTTTGTGAATCAACATTCTGATCAGAATTTAGAATAACATTTAAAAAAGAAAAGAGAGAGAGAGAGAGAGAGAGAGAGAGAGAGAGAGAGAGAGAGAGAAAGAGAGAGAGAGAGAGAGAGAGCGAGACAAGTGCACTGTGTACAGCGGCACAGGAGTCAACAACATGGTGCCTGTGGGCCCCATAGGGGTAGCTTACGGGTCTGTTCTAAGAATAGCTCACCAGTGATGGGACATTGTGATTTTCAAGGAATGTTGTGTAAGTGATGAAAAGAGAATGCGGAGCAAGAACACGTGCAGAGATGATTTATTTTTTTAATTGTCACATATTTATGTTTATCTGTTTTTCACCTTGAAATTATTGACATGTTAGAATAGAAAAATACAATGTTGTCAGAAAGTTGATCTGTTCCTGCGTCGAGCCTTTGTTAACGGTCCGAGTGAAAATCTCTGACACATGATCAGTGCTTTCACCTTGATAAATATGTATGAATATGATAAATTAAATACTGGAAACAACATATAATGAAAAGTATTTTTTAGAAGTGCGTATCACACTGGCAGCCCTGCGCATTAATCAGTACCCACAAGGTAGCTCTTAATTTCAATATGGTTGCTGACCCCCGTAGCATGTAAGGGTCTGAGCATCATCTGCACATCCACAATTTTGCAATGGTTCAGTCCTCGTCAGCCACATTCCACAAATCTGACTTTTTTTTGCAAATTTGTCCCACCACCCACCCAAATGTCATCTGATTGACACACTGAATAACCAGAAATAATAACATTATTCAACCTAAAATTACATGACATCAAATAAAATAAAATGCCATTTTTGACTGATGCAATGCAACTCTAAATCCCTGCAACCCAAAGCCACAATATAACCACATTGATAAAATAATACTGGAAGAAGACATGAGCATTCTCTGCATAAAGCACTTGCATTTGGTTGCTATGGCTGGTCGATGAAATTGTGATTTATCCCCATCAAATGCAATAGTTGCCTTTTCACAACAAGCGGTAACGACAAATGTGAGGTAGTGACATGACCATGCACTTGCTCGATGCACTCCTTTTTAATCACATCAAATACATCTCATCGGGGCATTTGCTGTTCAGGCACAGCTTAGCACCGTTGCTGCGCTGCCGAACATATGACGCCTTGCACACGCACACACGTGCAAAAGATGCACCCGTGAAAACATTATACTGGCTCTTGTAATGTCATAATACTGAATTGATCTTCTTCCTCTCTTTCTCCAACACAAACATGCTCAGCGTGACTCCCCTGCTTGTTGAGCCAAAACAGGACAACTTATATCCATATGGGTGAATATTTCAGGCATTTTTTTCATCGCACTGGAATTTTAAGGCTGACCTACTTCTGAGCTAGAAATGATTATCCCAATACCATGAAAAAAAAGTTAATTATGAGCTCATGCGCCCAAGCCTTTGCTATTGTTTATTTATCAGCACTATCTGCTGCCTAAACATAAGGTGCTTATTTGATTGATATAATTGCGTTCTTTCAAAAAAAACACTTTCATGAAATATTGTAAGTCGCCTATGGAGGCAACCACCACCCATCCCCCTCCTCCTCCTCCTCTTCATACTCCAACAGCATCGGCTGCTCCTCTCTAACCCCTCCCTTGCCTTATTCCTCTGCTGTTGCTAAGACTGTTGAGCGTTTGCTAGTCTACTCCAATAGGTGGATCTCCTTCTGCGTTGCCTATGGCAACGCACAATATTCCACACAGAATGAGTGCAGAAGCAGAGCATACAGATTTCACACATGTGATAAGACATGACCTATTTAGGGGTTTAAAAAACGGCAAACATGACATTTCCGAATGCCATTGAGTGTAGTGTTTCAAAAATCTAAAGCACTATATGCCAAAGAGTTACATAGTGTGAAAGAAATAAATTGCAATGAATGAACATCGAAGCTGATGTTCAAAAGGACAATCCCCATGTGTCTCCTCAGGGTGACTTGTGAGTCACAGCACGCCAGCTGAAGGCTCGCTCTCTCTCTCTCTCTGTCTCTCTCTAAAATACGTAGAAATCAGCTCAACTGCATTCGCACACGCATACTTCCAAACACTCATGTTAAAGCTCATATCACTATTTCAAAAGGTTGACAGCAGTCATTGTGAAGTCACTGTTTTAAACACGGTCATTCCATTCAAGACATTTGATGTGTTCAGTTTGAGAAGACAAGACAGAAGTGGATTAAGTGCACACAGAACTTGACCTAAAACATTAGAATGAAGGTGAAAATGTTTGTTGAGTTAAGTCATACCTCCCCCGAAGTGTGTCTCCTGTCAGGGAGCACCAGAGTGTTGGCGTGGCTGCCCGGGACTACGGTGGAACCGATACTCATTCTGGGTCCGACTAGCATGTAGCGCTTGTCTCCTGATCTGTACTGGATGCTGTGACACAGCGTGCCATCATAATTGGCGTCTTGCAGATATTTGGAAGTGTACTCTGTGGATTTGGAGCACTGCATGGCGATCAGCACGATGATGCTGATGACAAAAAGGAGCGAAACCGAGCCCAAAGTGACGATGAGATAAAAAGTCACGTTGTCCTCCTCGTCCACTTTTGCTGCACTTTTGATGTCAGAAGCCGCAAAAGCCTCTTTGGGCTCCACGAGCTTGACGGTCACAGTGGCTGTTGCCGAGAGCGACACGTTGCCGTTGTCTTTGACCAGGATGAGCAGTCGATGCTCAGCCTCGTCCGTCTCCGTGAAGGAGCGAAGTGTTCGGATCTGGCCCGTGTAGCGGTCCAAAGAAAACAGGCTGTGGTCGCTCACTTGCTGCAGCGAAAAGAGCAACCAGCCGTTATATCCAATATCAGCATCATAGGCTCGGACTTTAGTCACCAAGTCTCCTGCTTTGAGATTCCGGGGAATTTCCTCCACGCCTTCGGCAGAACCGTTGGAGCTGACTGGATACAGGATGACTGGAGCGTTGTCGTTCTGATCCAGAATGAAAACCTTCACTGTCACGTTGCTGCTCAGTGGAGGACTTCCACCATCGGCGGCCACCACTTGGAATTGGAAACTTTTCAGCGTTTCAAAGTCAAAGCTTTTCAGGGCTGAAATGTGTCCATTTTCAGAGTTAATGCTCAGGAAGGAAGTCATTATTTTGTGTTCATCCCCATTTCTCCCAATGTCAAATGATATGACAGCATTCTGCCCCTCATCACTATCATGAGCACTGACTGAAAACAAAAAGCCCCCCGCAATATTGTTTTCGTTGATGTAGAAAGTATACAGATTACTTGAAAACTCTGGACTGTTATCATTTACATCTGACACAGTTACACTAATTGTTTTGTGAGATGACAAAGGTGGTTCCCCAGCATCTTTTGCAACTATTGTCACATCATATTTGGCCTGATGCTCTCGGTCCAGATGCGATTTGGTGATAAGAGAGAACATATTATCTTGTAAAGAGGGTGTTAGCATGAAAGGTATGTCACCCCTCACATGACATGTGATCTTTCCATTGACACCCGAGTCTTTATCGTTTACACTTATCAGGGCTACAGTGGTCCCAGGTTTGGAGTTCTCTGCAATAGCACTTGAAAAGGATGTTACTTCAATTTCGGGTGTATTATCATTTAAGTCCATAATAGATATTATCACACTTTTCTCTGTTTCTAGGGGAACTGGTCCTTTATCGGATGCTTTGATATCAATTTCATACTTGTCTTTTGCTTCAAAATCTATTGAACCTTTAACCGTAATTTCTCCAGTAACGGCATCAACATCAAAAACCTTGCGTAATTTACTGTTTACATTATTCCCAAAGGAGTACACCACCTCGCCATTGGGACCGTCATCTAAATCCGTCGCGTTTACTTGCAAGATAGTTGTACCAATTGGCGCATTTTCCTTAAGCACTGCGGAATATGTGTCGGAGGTAAAAACCGGCATGTTGTCGTTTACATCTAAGACATTAATTAAAATCGCCGTGGTTCCTGACCTCGCTGGCTTCCCTCCGTCGAGTGCTGTCAGCAGCAGTTTATGACTCCGAGCACTTTCTTTGTCCAGCGCCTTGTGTAAATACAAAACGGGGATTTTCCCGTCTTCCCCTCGGTCTTTAACTTCCAACCGAAAATGCTCATTTTCGCTGATTCTGTACGAGTGAACTGAAAACGCGTCGCTGTCTGGGTCGTGGGCGCTCTGCAGCTGAAAGCGCGCACCAGGCAGAGCAGATTCCGATATCTCCAAACGGGTCTCGTTGTCGGGGAAGGTGGGAGAGTGGTCGTTCACGTCCAAAATCTCAATGGCGACATAATGCACTTCCAAGGGGTTCTCCACAACGATCTTAATATTAACAACACAGGGGCTGATTCGTTCACAGACTTCCTCTCTGTCTATTTTCCTCATCACCCTTAACACGCCGTTATTCAGTCCAAACAGAGGTTCAGTCGGCCCGGAAACGACGCGGAATCCTCGGGCCTTCAGGCCGCTCACGTCCAACCCTAAATCTTTTGCAACATTCCCAACAACGGCGTTATCCACCCCCTTTTCGGGAATAGAGTACCGCAGCTGCGCCATGGTGAAATTAAACGTGAGATCCAAACAAAAGATGACCACCAGCAAGCGCTGCGTCCATGACGCGTGTCCTCCTCGAGACATACCCGACCGGTTAGCAGTCCGAATGTGAGTCCGTGCGGGGAAACAACTGGAGAAATTTGGGGAAAAAAAGCAAATAGCTAACTCCAACACCCAATACTGACAACGGTAACGAATGAGGGGTTAGACAAACGCCCCGATTCAAGAAGCGCACACTGACGCGCAAGCGCAATAAACCAAACCGCTGACGTATTGAAATGAGATTTTTTTATATCTCACAAGCAGTGACACCAAGCGAACAGAAGTCACAATGCATACCAACATTTCAGAGAAAAATAGGTAAAATATTAAGTAAAATAGGTGTGCTATTTTTAAAACGCCCAAACCTGCTCTTTGCAGTCGATGTCAAAGTACTTGTAATTATACTTTAGTTCCAAGAATGGTATAAAAGGCATTCAAAGTCCATTCAAAATACTGGAAAAAAACACCCAAAAAAAGACAGGCCTTCGTCCGACATTGGATCGTCATTCATTCACAAACAGACCTGACAGATATGCTAATTACAACCACTTGCAAACCACGTGACATGGTTTACCGAAAGTGTTGTAAAAGATCCAACAAACCCCAAAACATGCTCCAGAACTAATCAGATTCGAGGGTGTAAACTGTGAAGAACTTACTTTCGCTGATTTCAAATTAAATATGAGCTTCATTATTTTGCGAAAATATAGAAAATGTGCCTTCTTGATTTCAAAACGGGATTATGCACGAAATTGGAGATATTAACTGGTTTATTTGAGTATAAAGCCTACTGACTCACAGCTACATTACCTATGAATATGCTTTTTTTTGCAGTATGTTAAATAAGCAAACATGATATTATTATTGATGTTGTCAATAGTATTATTATTTTCATAATACTAAATAACATGTAGTAGAAGTAAAAGAAAAATGTATCAAAATTACCACACTGAAAAAAATGGTACGTTGAATTGACTCAATTTTATTTACACGCTTGGTTAAACACAAAATCATCTGGATCCTCCATATCCAAATTTTAAGTAGATGTATAGCCGACTTAAAAAAAAGGTGTCAGGATCCAGATGATTCTATTTCGTAGAAAGACATGATGAAATAAAATGTAGTAAATTTAACACACCATTTTTTCTGTGTATATTGTTGCTGTTATAATAAAATAACATGGATGGATGATGGCTAACAACAATTATATTATTATTATGATTATTATGATTAATGGCTCCACAGCTAGAGAAAATATAGCTGGATATTTTTCTCATCAAAAAACGTTTCATGGAACAATGCACCTCGCAATGACAATAATATTAATAATAATAATAAAGTAAAATCATCTATATTACATGCATATCATTGCCTGAATCAAACAAAGCTTCCCTCCCGAAAGGGTCAAAAACATCAACAGGTATTCATGACATTTTTAAGGTCAAAGACTTAGAAATTAGGGGACGCCAGAAATGTAACTAAGTCAATTTTTGCCTTACCTCCCCCGAAGTGTGCCTCCTGTCAGGGAGCACCAGAGTGTTGGCGTGGCTGCCCGGGACAGTGGTTGAACCGATACTCATTCTGGGCCCAACTAGCATGTAGCGCTTGTCTCCTGATCTGTACTGGATGCTGTGACACAGTGTGCCATCATAATTGGCGTCTTGCAGATATTTGGAAGTGTACTCTGTGGATTTGGAGCACTGCATTGCGATCAGCACGATGATGCTGATGACAAAAAGGAGCGACACTGAGCCCAAAGTGATGATGAGATAAAAAGTCACGTTGTCCTCCTCGTCCACTTTTGCTGCACTTTTCACATCAGACGCTGCAAAAGCCTCTTTGGGCTCCACAAGCTTGACGATCACAGTGGCTGTTGCCGAGAGCGAAACGTTGCCGTTGTCTTTGACCAGGATGAGCAGCCGATGCTCAGCCTCGTCTGGCTCCGTGAAGGAGCGAAGTGTTCGGATCTGGCCAGTGTAGCGATCCAAAGAAAACAGACTGTGGTCACTCACTTGCTGCAGCGAAAACAGCAGCCAGCCGTTATATCCGATATCGGCATCATAGGCTCGGACTTTAGTCACCAAGTCTCCTGCTTTCAGGTTGCGGGGAATTTCCTCCACCCCTTCGGCAGAACCGTTGGAGCTGACTGGATACAGGATGACTGGAGCGTTGTCGTTCTGATCCAGAATGAACACTTTCACTGTCACGTTGCTGCTGAGTGGAGGACTTCCACCATCGGTGGCCACCACTTGGAAATTGAAACTTTTCAGTGTCTCAAAGTCAAAGCTTTTTAGCGCCACGATACTTCCTGTCACAGAGTTAATGTTCAAAAACAAACCAGTGCCGTCACTACTGTTCCTGTAGATGTGATAAGAGATTTGTGCATTTTCACCCTCATCATGATCAGATGCCCTGACTGAAAATACAGGCGCAGACAGCACATTATTCTCACTGACATAAAAAGTATATGGATTCTGTGAAAATTGAGGTGTGTTATCATTCACGTCCGAGACAACCACACTGATTGTCTTTTCTGATGACAGCGATGGCTCACCACCATCCTTTGCAACTATCTTGATCTCATAAAAAGACTTCTCTTCTCTGTCCAAATGTGATTTTGTCATGACTGCATAGAAATTATCTTGCAAGGATGGAGAAATAACAAAAGGGATGTCTTCATTTGTAAAGCAAGAAATTTTACCATTTCTGCCTGAATCCAAATCATGGACACTTATTAGAGCTACGGTTGTTCCAATCCTTGAGTCCTCTGGGACTGATTTTGAAAATGATGTCACATCAATCTCAGGAGGATTATCATTTACATCTATGATTTTTATTGTCACAGTTTTGTCAGTGGACAAAGGGAATGTCCCTTTATCTGAAGCTTGGATGTCAAGTTCATAACTATGACATTTTTCAAAATCTATTTGACCTGCTACTTTAATTTCGCCAGTCTTTGGATTAATATTAAACAGCTCTTGCAAATGCGCGTCCCCTTCTTTGCCAAACAAGTAAATGATTTCTCCGTTTTCCCCCTCATCTAAATCCGTCGCATTGACCTGCATCACTAATGTTCCAGCAGGTGCATTCTCATTTAAAACAGCCGAATAAACATCTTTTGTGAAAACTGGTGCGTTGTCATTAAAATCAAGCACAGCAACAATAATGTCGATTGTTCCAGATCTTGCCGGCCGGCCACCGTCTACAGCGGTGAGCACAAGCCGGTGCTCCTTCCCAGCCTCCCTGTCCAGCTGCTTCTGTAGAATCAGAAAGGGCATCTTACGATCCCCGCCCCCCGTCTAGGGGGGTGAGAAAAAGCCGGTGCTCCTTCCCAGCCTCCCTGTCCAGCTGCTTCTGTAGAATCAGAAAGGGCATCTTACGATCCTCCCCCCTCTCCTTCACCTCCAAACGAAAGTGGTCACTGTTGCTCAGTTTGTATTGTTGTACTGAAAACTGGCCGCCGTCTGCGTCCCTGGCCGGCTGGAGCTGGAACCTCGCCCCTGGCAATGTGGACTCCAGTATCTCCAGTCTTTTTTGTTTCTCTGGAAACACTGGCGCATGGTCATTGACGTCTATCACCTCAATGGCCACATAATGAATTTCCAAAGGGTTCTCCAACACGGTTTTGAGGTTGATCACACAAGCGTTACCTCTCTCGCATACCTCTTCCCTGTCCACCTTTCTGCTCACGTACAGGACGCCGTCGTCTGCGTTCACGTGGAAAAGAGGTTCCGCCCCACTCCCGACAATACGGTAATCTCGAGTTTTGAGCGCACTCCTGTCGAGTCCCAAATCTTTAGCGACGTTTCCAACAACACTGCCCGCTTTCGCCTCCTCCGAAATGGAGTATCTGATCTGGGCCGAGGCTCTGCACCAAAACGTCACCAAAGCCAGCACGAAAGGTCCACTCCTCCAGCGCTTATTCGTACACACGGGCCGTCTGATTCGTGCCATTGTGTGGAAAATAATACTGCACAGCAAATGCAATTTGCGGAACGAAAAAAACACGTCGCGCTCCTTCACCGAGACTGCGCGAACAAAGATGCAGTTCCGCGCAATGGCGTCACACGCGCCGACGTCACCGCGTTGACGACAGAATGTGAGAACGATATCTGAAATAATACCGACACCATGCGAGCCAAATCGCTGTTGCAACGTCAACCACAAAAGTTACAGAGGAAAAAAGGTATGGAGAAAAATTTATGAAGAAATACACAACGCGCTGCGTGTTTAGTATCTTCGTCAACTATGCATTTAAATTGGACTTAAAAAAAGATTTGAGGGCCACTGATCTTATTAAATGCAATAAAACGAAGCTGCTCGTCTTGTAATCAAACGTACAAAACAAGTTTTAAATTCTATCAATTTTTAACTTACTTGTCATGGAAATGAGGACTTAATATTTGACTACTTTAGCACCTGGGAGTTAATTGATTTCATTATATTTATCTGCACTTATTCTAAGATGATAACTTTATACGAATAATATTTTCATAAAGGAGCCATGACAATTGGACTAGTTTGCGCATTTAATGTAATTAAACTTTATCCAATCTAATTGAATGTCATTTTATTAAATATAAGGAAAACTGATGCCTGTTTTGTAATATCATAGAAAAGACTTTTCATGAGATGTAATTTCATGTGATGGAATATAACTTGATGAAAAGAAATGCAGGGATAATTTATGATTTTTTTTTTCGAATGTAATAATGTAATATGTATTTTGCTGATGCTGAGACCTGGAAGTTAATGACTTTGAGCTAGTTTTATTTGAAACTATTCCAATTTAAGAAACTTAATACTTTCAAAAGAGTTGAATGATATTACGATTGTTTTGAAATTTTAATTGTTTTGAATTATTAACCTTTATTTAAACATCAACAGTTTATCAGTTTGTAATAAAAAAAAGCTATTTTTGGTTTGCAAAGTGATTCAAAGATTACTCCTATAAACTACTGGGCCTGTTTGTCTGACAACATTTTGGTCATAGTGCTGTTAACTCTCCAAAAAATAAACCTTTGGTTTGGAATAGTCTAAATTTGAATGATAAATGTTGGCTCAACCTTAAGTCCTCAAAAAATGTTCCTTTAAAAAAAAATTCTAAGAAATTCAGATAAACCAGAGGTACAAATAGATTATGTCTTACCTCCCCGGAATTGTGTCTCTTGTCAGGGAGCACCAGAGTGTTGGCGTGGCTGCCCGGGACTATGGTCGAACCTATACTCATTCTGGGTCCGACTAGCATGTAGCGCTTGTCTCCTGATCTGTACTGGATGCTGTGACACAGCGTGCCATCATAATTGGCATCTTGCAGATATTTGGAAGTGTAAGCTGTGGATTTGGAGCACTGCATGGCGATCAGCACGATGATGCTGATGACAAAAAGGAGCGACACCGAGCCCAAAGTGACGATGAGATAAAAAGTCACGTTGTCCTCCTCGTCCACGTTTGCTGCACTTTTGACATCGGAAGCTGCAAAAGCCTCTTTGGGCTCTACGAGTTTGACAGTCACAGTCGCTGTTGCAGAGAGTGAAACGTTGCCGTTGTCTTTGACCAGGATGAGCAGTCGATGCTCAGCCTCGTCCGTCTCCGTGAAGGAGCGAAGTGTTCGGATCTGGCCAGTGTAGCGATCCAAAGAAAACAGACTGTGGTCACTCACTTGCTGCAGCGAAAACAGCAGCCAGCCGTTATATCCGATATCGGCATCATAGGCTCGGACTTTAGTCACCAAGTCTCCTGCTTTCAGGTTGCGGGGAATCTCCTCCACCCCTTCGGCAGAACCGTTGGAGCTGACTGGATACAGGATGACTGGAGCGTTGTCATTCTGATCCAGAATGAACACCTTCACTGTCACGTTGCTGCTCAGTGGAGGACTTCCACCATCGGTGGCCACCAATTGGAAATGGAAACTTTTCAGCGTCTCAAAGTCAAAACTTTTTAAAGCTGATATTTGTCCATTTTCACTATTTATACTTAGAAATGATGACAGTTTGTTGTCGCCTCTTTCATCTCTGAGAAAATGATACGAAATTTTAGCATTCTCGTTCTCATCATGATCAAAAGCTTTGACAGAAAAGATGGGGGCCCCTGGATTGTTGCCCTCACTAAGATAAAAAGTATAAGGACTGGATGAAAATTCTGGACTGTTATCATTCACATCTGAAACGAGAACACTTATTGTCTTTTCAGTTGAGCGTGCAGGCTGACCAGCGTCTCTTGCAACTACTGATATGTCATATTTGGACTTTTTCTCTCTGTCCAAAGGTGATTTGGTCACTAAAGAATACATTTTGTCTTGTGATGATGGCGACAAAGCAAAAGGAACATCCTCACCGATGGAGCAAATCACTTTCCCGTTGAGACCAGAGTCCAAGTCATTCACACTGATGAGCGCAACGGTTGTCCCGGGTCTGGAATCTTCAGGAATGGAACTGGAAAATGATGTCACTTCAATCTCAGGTGCATTGTCATTCACGTCAACGATCTTGATGATGACACTTTTTTCTGTTGTTAATGGTAGGGAACCTTTATCTGACGCTTGGATTTCAATATCATATTTGTCTTTTTCCTCAAAGTCAATAATTCCTTTCACTGTTATTGCGCCTGTTAGATGATTAATTCCAAAAAGATCTAATAATCTATGACTGACGCTGTTGCTAAATGCATAAACAACCTCTCCATTTGGGCCTTCGTCTAAGTCGGTTGCATTTACTTGAATAATGGTTGTGCCTACTGGAGCATTTTCATAAAGTGTCACAGAATATCCATCTGAAGAGAAAACAGGCGAATTATCATTAGTGTCTAATACATTTATTAAAATATTAATATCACCTGTTTTGGGAGGTTTTCCTCCATCAAGTGCAGTTAACACTAATGAATGACTTCCGGCTGCCTCCCTGTCCAAATATTTTTGCACAATCAATATTGGAATTTTTTCATTGTCTCCTTTATCTTTAATTTCCAAACGGAAATGATCATTTGTGCTAAGTTTATACTGCTGGACAGAGAAAGGGCCACTGTCTGCATCGTGTGCCGCTTTGAGTGGAATTCGCATTCCAGGATGCACCGACTCGGGGATGTCCAAAGTCTTCATTTCCCCCGGGAAATTGGGAGAGTGATCATTAATATCCACGACTTCTACTCCAACATAGTGCACCTCCAGCGGGTGTTCGAGCACCGTTTTTAAATTAATTACACACGCAGTGCTCCGTTCGCATACCTCCTCCCGGTCAATCTTCCTGCTTACGTACAGGATGCCATCATTCTCTCCGAGGCGGAAAAGAGGCTCGGTGGCGCTCGAAACAATCCGGTATTTCCGTTCTTTCAACGTGCTCCTGTCTAATCCCAAATCTTTCGCAACATTTCCGACGATAGTTCCTTCCTTGACTTCCTCAGGGACTGAGTATCTCAATTGAGCCGAGGTGCCACGCCACAAAAGCACAGCAACCACGCAGTAGACCCATCGCAAATGCGCGCTCCTCGCCTCGCATCCTCTTTGTTCCATGATGAAACACAACTACTGTCCAGGCGGCGTGTTGTTGACAAACTACTGCATTGTAATGCGACGGGAGCGTGTGCACTCCCTCAAAAATACGAAAATATGTCAAACAATGGTCGAACGCAGACGCAATCGAACGAGTCAGCTCACACAACTGAAACTGCAATGTCGAGGGATGACCTGCAGGCAGAAGACAATCCGCTGTACTTTCACAATCACAGCGACACCATGTGTTGACATTACGTCCTACAAGTATCCAATTGTAAAACTAAATATGAAATAAAACCACTTTATTTGCATCTGAAATTTTCAAAGACATACCATACAATATCGGCGCGGATTGCATGTGATCAGGCAAACAAAAATACAACATAATTTTAAGTTCAAAACTGCAGATGCGATCAAAATTCCAGACGGAATCTACGATGGTGTCTATGCAAATTAAGTGGCGTAAATGCATCCCGAAAAACAAGTTGTTCGTCTGTATTTCTCTGAATAGGTGTGCGGTGACAAGAGTAGAAGTTTTCAGCACCCTGGACAGCGGACTTGCAATGCAAGTGGGCAGAACTGCGGGATTCAGCTTCCCTCACGTGTTCATATGCTGCACTCTTGCAAAGTAAGGAGTCCCATATATGGTCAGTGTACGAAGCCAAAAGGAATTATGTGACCAATATTTACTAAACCACATGCTGTAATCTGAAGGTTTGTTGTTTTATTATCATTTTGATGGATTCAGGGGGAAAGTCTTGCCATCTGCAAATAACTGGCCAGAATGAGGAACACTGAGCTTACCCACATCCACTGTCTATCGCCTGGCGCTTATTCTCTTCCCGGGTCACAGGGAGGTGGAAGCCATCACAGCTGACTTGGGGCAATTGACAAACTACAACCTGGACTGGTTGTCAGTCAGTCACAGGTCACATATGGCGAGAGATGATGATTCACACCAACAGTGAGCGGGAGGTGAACCCACGCTACTAGCCAGAAGTCAGGTGAGTACGCCACCACATCATCAGTTGACTGCACTTGTATAATCTACACTTAATATTGATTCACACCAGAGGAACAAAGCATCTATCATGAAAACGAAGCCTTGAAAATGATCTCCGTAACATAAAAAAAAAAAGGGGGGGACATGTTGGGCTGGCTCATATTCGACACGCTACATGAAAACATTAAATGGGAAATGAAGATACAAAACAATACAGATGTTCATTACGTTGCATTGTCTATAGGAATGTGTGGCAGTCTATTACACTAAGGGCAAAATACGGAAGTAAACCAGCATAGGTTAGCCTCCATATCAAATGGTGCTACCAAAGTTTGTTAAGAAGAAACAAAGTGCTTTCAATATGCTTTTAAGTTATAAATCACCACAGGAAGTAACCATCAAAACAGTGCACATAATATCAGCATCGATAAACTAAAACTATTCAACAGACAAATGCAGATATGTTTCGGTATGCTGTTTGTGAAAATCAGCCACAGCTTTCTTACCTCCCCTGAAGTGTGTCTCCTGTCAGGGAGCACCAGAGTGTTGGCGTGGCTGCCCGGGACTACGGTCGAACCGATACTCATTCTGGGTCCGACGAGCATGTAGCGCTTGTCTCCTGATCTGTACTGGATGCTGTGACACAGCGTGCCATCATAATTGGCGTCTTGCAGATATTTGGACGTGTACTCTGTGGATTTGGAGCACTGCATGGCGATCAGCACGATGATGCTGATGACAAAAAGGAGCGACACCGAGCCCAAGGTGATGATGAGATAAAAAGTCACATTGTCCTCCTCGTCCACTTTTGCTGCACTTTTGACGTCGGACGCTGCAAAAGCCTCTTTGGGCTCAACGAGCTTGACGATCACAGTGGCTGTTGCTGAGAGTGAAACGTTGCCGTTGTCTTTGACCAGGATGAGCAGTCGATGCTCAGCCTCGTCCGTCTCCGTGAAGGAGCGAAGTGTTCGGATCTGGCCCGTGTAGCGGTCCAAAGAAAACAGACTGTGGTCGCTGACTTGCTGCAGCGAAAACAGCAACCAGCCGTTATATCCGATATCGGCGTCATAGGCTCGGACTTTAGTCACCAAGTCTCCTGCTTTCAGGTTGCGGGGAATCTCCTCCACCCCTTCGGCAGAACCGTTGGAGCTGACTGGATAAAGGATGACTGGAGCGTTGTCGTTCTGATCCAGAATGAACACCTTCACTGTCACGTTGCTGCTCAGTGGAGGACTTCCACCATCGGTGGCCACCACTTGGAAATGGAAACTTTTCAGCGTCTCAAAGTCAAAGCTTTTTAGTGCCGATATTTGTCCATTTTCACTATTTATACTTAGAAATGAAGACAGTTTGTTGTCACCTCTTCCATCTCTGAGAATATGATACGAAATTTTTGCATTCTCATTCTCATCGTGATCAAAAGCTTTGACAGAAAATATGGGGGCCCCTGCATTGTTGCCCTCACTAAGATAAAACGTATAAGGACTGGATGAAAATTCTGGACTGTTGTCGTTCACGTCTGAAATGAAAACGCTGATTGTCTTTTCAGATGAGAGTGCAGGTTGACCAGCGTCTCTTGCAACTACTGATATGTCATATTTGGACTTTTTCTCTCTGTCCAAAGGTGATTTGGTCACTAAAGAATACATTTTGTCTTGTGATGATGGCGACAAAGCAAAAGGAACATCCTCACCGATGGAGCAAATCACTTTCCCGTTGAGACCAGAGTCCAAGTCATTCACACTGATGAGAGCAACGGTCGTCCCGGGTCGGGAATCTTCGGGAATTAAACTGGAAAATGATGTCACTTCAATCTCAGGGGCATTGTCATTGACATCAACTATCTTGATGATGACACTCTTCTCTGTAGTTAGTGGAGCAAGGCCTTTATCTGATGCTTGTATTTCAATTTCATATGTTTCTCTCTCCTCATAGTCTATCAGACCAGAGACAACTATCTCCCCCGTTGAGTGGTTGATGTCAAACATTTTAAATAAAGCATTACTCACACTGTCACCAAATGAGTAAATCACATCTCCGTTTTGACCGTCGTCCAAATCAGTTGCAATTACTTGTACCACTGTTGTGCCCACTGGGGCATTTTCATTCAGTGTCACAGAATACCCATCTGAAGAGAAAACAGGTGCATTATCATTTACATCTAACACGGCTATTAATATGTTCATGTCTCCAGATTTGGGGGGTTTTCCTCCATCTAGAGCAGTCAGCACCAGGGAGTGGCTTTTTGCCGCTTCTCTGTCCAATGATTTCTGCAGAACTAAGACAGGTATTTTACCGTCTTGTCCTTTGTCTTTGACCTCCAAACGAAAATGATCGTTTTCATTCAGTTTATAATTTTGCACGGAAAACGGACCGCTATCAAGATCACGTGACGGTTTCAGCTGAAAGCGAGCTCCGGGCAAAACAGACTCAGAAATGTCCATTTTTTTATCCTTCTCCTCGAAGCTCGGAGCGTGGTCATTTACATCCAGCACGTCCACTCCCACGTAGTGGACCTCCAGTGGGTTTTCCAGCACAGTTTTTAAATTAATCAAACACGTACTGCTCTGTGCACACACCTCCTCTCTGTCGATTAGGCGGCTCACATAGAGGATTCCATCGTTTGGATTCACGTGGAAAAGAGGCTCAGCGTCACTCGAAACGACGCGGTATTTCCTTTCTTTCAGTGTGCCTTTATCCAGTCCAAGATCTTTGGCTATATTTCCGACAAATGTTCCTTCACTGATCCCTTCATGAATGGAATACCTCAAATTCGCCGAGGCCAAGCTGCACAGAATCGCAGCGGCCACAAAGCGGGCTAAACAGTATCGTCCGTTCACCGACACGCATCTCCTTTGTCCCATGACGACCAACGTAAATACTCACTAGAAAAACCCAGGAAGGCGGCTGATGAACATAGAACTTCGATGAACGGCAATGTTCATTATCCTCCTGCAACTTCAGATGTGAATGCAAGTACAATATTTCCAGGATGAGACACACGCTGCCGAGAGATGTGCTCGCGCCCGACAGAACCAGTCAACGAGGTTGATAAAAAATGTGATGACGAAACGTTCATGCGCGCTGGTTTGTACTGTTAGACTGACACCATGCGATCGAAATGTTATCTGCACTGATTCGAGAATATCGATTTGACTTATTTTCTCGTACTTTTGTGCCCATTCATATCAAATTACAATACTCACAAAAAGCCCATCGGACGTTAACAGCTAAAAGCAACGTGACAATATAAAGTGGGTCATATTGGACTACTGCGTTGACATTGAACAAAGGCATGAAAACAATCCAGAGATATTCGGCCAAGCAATAACTTCAATAAAATAGTTGACAGCGACCTCATGTGAACCTCCTGTCACATTTCATCAATCCTAAAAATTGACATTCAACATCGCACTGCCTATAAAGTAGCCCTCTTTCGTTCTAGATAAAAAAAGAAACATAAACCAACATGATGACGCATGCTGATGACGAGAGATCAAGTGCATCACATAGATCCAACAAGGCTTCTCAGTTAGTCTCGGTACCCACATTCTCCCATGCTCGTTATTTTCTCTCAAACTAAAATCAAGTTTGCTGTTTAAAAAATGATATATTACGTATGTCGACGTCCATTCAGCCATCTATTTCTGTCCGGATTATAATGAATTCTGAATGATGCGTTTCAACAATCCCCATGAGAAATTTGGGAATAAAACAAGTAAATGTCAAAATTGCGCAAAATAAATAACGCGATATATAGTGCCAAGTATCCACGGAAAAAAATTCAGGAAAACACAACAGTTCATGAGATTTTAAAATATGCAAAAAGAAACTGTTACTGCTTAGGACACAATGCAAGTGCCTTTGTAATCCTCACGACATCCCGAAATCCCCGCTTTAAAAACACGCGATTGTATTTTGGACTCGCCGTGTTCCCTTTCAACTGCAGCGCACACTTGAAGTAAAGTCGCTAAACTGCTAGGCGTTTCCGGTGAAGCCCTTTCAGAATGAAATATCTGCGCTCAACGGCCCCAACACTGGAAAACTACATAAATCAGTTACTTCACTTGCTTAACGAGACTCAACCATAACAATTAAGCACATACACGGCCATGGTCGTGCAGTCAACTCAATACAATTTTATGTAGCACTTTTACAGCAGCAGGCGCAATCATTTGTCAGACTGTGTTAATCCCCAAAAAAATACAGATGGGGTTTGAAGCATGACGATATTCAGCTACACCTATTCCCTCCACAATATAAAAATGGAAAAAATACATCATCAAATGAAAAAGCGTAATCCATAACACCTTTCAAGTTTTACTCCAAAATTTGTTTCATAAAACATACACACGCAGGCCTGCACAGTTACTAAACCATGGAGTTAGTATGTCTTACCTCCCCGGAAGTGTGTCTCCTGTCAGGGAGCACCAGAGTGTTGGCGTGGCTGCCCGGGACTACGGTCGAACCGATACTCATTCTGGGTCCGACGAGCATGTAGCGCTTGTCTCCTGATCTGTACTGGATGCTGTGGCACAGCGTGCCATCATAATTGGCGTCTTGCAGATATTTGGAAGTGTAAGCTGTGGATTTGGAGCACTGCATGGCGATCAGCACGATGATGCTGATAACAAAAAGGAGCGACACCGAGCCCAAAGTGATGATGAGATAAAAAGTCACGTTGTCCTCCTCGTCCACTTTTGCTGCACTTTTGACATCGGAAGCCGCAAAGGCCTCTTTGGGCTCTACGAGCTTGACTGTCATGGTGGCTGTTGCTGAGAGTGAAACGTTGCCGTTGTCTTTGACCAGGATGAGCAGTCGATGCTCAGCCTCGTCCGTCTCCGTGAAAGAGCGAAGTGTTCGTATCTGGCCCGTGTATCGGTCCAAAGAAAACAGGCTGTGGTCGCTGACTTGCTGCAGTGAAAACAGCAGCCAGCCGTTATATCCGATATCGGCGTCATAGGCTCGGACTTTAGTCACCAAGTCTCCTGCTTTGAGATTCCGGGGAATCTCCTCCACCCCTTCGGCAGAACCGTTGGAGCTGACTGGATACAGGATGACTGGAGCGTTGTCGTTCTGATCCAGAATGAACACCTTCACTGTCACGTTGCTGCTCAGTGGAGGACTTCCACCATCGGTGGCCACCACTTGGAAATGGAAACTTTTCAGCGTCTCAAAGTCAAAACTTTTTAAAGCTGATATTTGTCCATTTTCGCTATTTATACTTAGAAATGAAGACAGTTTGTTGTCACCTCTTCCATCTCTGACAATATGATATGAAATTTTCGCATTCTCATTCTCATCGTTATCAAAAGCTTTGACAGAAAATATGGGCCCCCCTGCATTGTTGCCCTCACTAAGATAAAACGTATAAGGACTGGATGAAAACTCTGGACTGTTATCATTCACGTCTGAAATGAAAACACTGATTGTCTTTTCAGATGAGAGTGCAGGTTGACCAGCGTCTCTTGCAACTACTGATATGCCATATTCAGACTTTTTCTCTCTGTCCAAAGGTGATTTGGTCACTAAAGAATACATTTTGTCTTGTGATGATGGCGACAAAGCAAAAGGAACATCCTCACCGATGGAGCAAATCACTTTCCCGTTGAGACCAGAGTCCAAGTCATTCACACTGATGAGAGCAACGGTCGTCCCAGGTCTGGAATCTTCGGGAATCAAACTGGAAAATGATGTCACTTCAATCTCAGGGGCATTGTCATTAACGTCGACTATCTTGATGATGACACTTTTTTCTGTTGTTAGTGGAGCAAGGCCTTTATCTGATGCCTGGATTTCAATTTCAAATATGTCGTTTTCTTCATAGTCTATAGGTCCTTTCACAACAATCTCACCAGTATTTATGAAGATGTCAAATAAATGCATTACATTTTGATTATTCTTGCTGAAAGAATAAACTACATCTCCATTTGGGCCTTCATCTAAATCAGTGGCATTGACTTGGATAACAGTCGTTCCAATTACAGCATTTTCATCGAGTGTCACTGAATAAACTTCTTTGGAGAAAACAGGCACATTATCATTAACATCTAACACATTTATTGAAATATTAATTTCGCCAGTTTCTGGAGGTCTACCGCCATCCAGTGCAGTTAACACTAACGGAACATGCCCCGTTTTCTCCCGGTCTAAAGATTTTTTAACAACCAAGATGGGAATTTTGCCATCTTTACCTTTATCTTTAACTTCCAGACGAAAATGTTCATTGTCACTTAATTTATATTGCTGAACAGCATACGGACCACTGTCTCCATCCTTCGAAGCCGGTAGCTGAAATCTTGCTCCAGGCAACACTGACTCTGAAATATCGAGTTTTGTTTCTTCCTCGGGAAAACTGGGACTATGATCATTGATATCCAGCACCTCCACTCCAACATAGTGGACCTCCAGTGGGTTTTCCAGCACGGTTTTTAAGCTGATCAAACATGTACTGCTTTGCGGGCACTCCTTTTCCCTGTCGATCTTTCTGCTGACATAAAGGACGCCATCGGTCTGACTCACGTGAAAAAGAGGCTCCGCACGACTGGAAACAATCCGATACTTGCGCTCTTTCAGCGTATTTCTATCCAATCCGAGATCTTTTGCGGCATTCCCAACCACATTTCCTTCTTCGACTTCCTCGGAGATCGAGTATCTTAATTGCGCCGAAGCCACGCTACACAAAAGCACCGCAGCCACGCACCCGAGCAAGCAGCGTCTCGCCCATTGCTGCGCGCCTCTTTGTTCCATGGTGATACGGAAAATCATCACTGGTCCATTCTAAGAAAATCAGATGCACTTGGGGAAACGAAATACAATTGTGTAGTCAATGAGAATATTCCTCCGCTAAGCCATCAAGTTTGGAAATCAGGACAGCTAGACAAGTGACACAGAAGCGACAGACACGGTCATTATGACAGCACGAATGTTAAAGAGGCAGTGGATAGAAACAACCGCTCACAATATGCAGTCACGTGAACATTCAACGGGTACGTGTGCTTACACTGACACCTAGAGATCAACATACATATTACAGAACAAGCGAGGTTCGTAAAGAGCGTTCATTTCAAGCAAAGCAAAGTGCCGAATTACACCACATCTGTGCAAATACCGCAGCTATTCCCCACAATACGGAACCTGAAGGCAGCAAAGACGTCCTTGATTTTAGTACCAGACAAAATCCGTCACATATCACTCGTTTATATAATTTATTTTTACTAGATTACTTGCGTCCTCCATGATATATACACGCCAAAATTGCAAATTTACACAACATTAATTGTCTGAGATCCATGATGAAGAACGTTGCCCAACCATATTCCCACTCACAAGTGACTAGTGAGGCCAATACATCACACCATAGTCATAATAAACCAGTCTTTTCACAATTATTTGCTTTTAACTGTTTTTCTCTTTGTTACGACCATGTTTCTGATAAGAGCCAATGTTTTTACAAAATACATGGCCGACAACCATTTTTCAGCCTCATAGACAGTGGAAGCAGTAATGCTATGGCCAAACCTTAAACTTGTTTTCAATATTTCCATAATTTATAACAGGGAAAACTATGCGCTGGCAGCCAATTTGAAATTAGACAGTTCTGTTAAATATAAAACTCACCAACTCACAAAATGTCCCTACTTCAAAGAGACACGATAACTCAACACTAGCAATGAATTAATTCTGCATTGAAAAAGTGTCCAAACAGATGAATAATCCGATGTATGCCAGAAAAACAGGAAGTTTCCAATAAAGGTAATTATGCATATCTGCTAAGGTATGTAATAATATGCAGAAGGTGATTTGGTTATTACTTTTGTAAATGTATACCCCTAAAAAAACTTGTACCTCCCCAGAAGTGTCTGTCTTGATAGGGAGCACCAAGATGTTGGTGTGGTTGATTAAAAATGATTTTATATGTAATAAAACAAAACTCCAACATTGATATGACCTTTGGATCAACCAAAATCACATGGTGAGCAAATCTGCTGCATCCCACTACACTGAAAAAAAGGGTGTACTGAATTTATTCAGCTTTATTTCATCATGTTTTTGCAAACAATAGAATCATCTGGATCCATTGACATTTTTTTTTTGGAACTTCAACACACATTTTTTTTTCAGTGTAGTCGTACTAATGTGTCTGGTCAGGTGATATCGAAAGTGTTGAGGCCCATTTTTCTCCAAAACATTCTCTGGACAACAGTGAACGTATTAATCCGCTACCCTGTGTAAATAAATGAGTCATAGTCCAAGTCAGTACTGCTCTTCTCATACAAATAAAATCACTAAGAACTGGCATGACTTATGCACCACACACTGATGGATTTTTAGACTACTATTCTATTAAAAAATATGGTTAGAGCCAGATGCTTTCATTTCGTGTCCCCACTTGAGGAAATAAAATTGAGTAAATTCAACACAGTGTTTTGAGTGCAGATATAGCACCAAACTCTCCGAGAGCTTAACAGAGACCCCAACAGAGTCAATCAAAGGTGATCAACTTTAAATTCACCCGCAAATTAAACATGATAACCAACATCAGAAAGTCACAACTTTGGCAGTATCAGAATATGTAAAATTGAAATTGTTACAATTCAATGAAGCAATTTCTCCATTTCAGGGGCATATGTCCTCACATTTATAATAAAATGTAATACCTCCATGTATCTTACCTCCCCTGAAGTGTGTCTCCTGTCAGGGAGCACCAGAGTGTTGGCGTGGCTGCCGGGGACTACGGTCGAACCGATACTCATTCTGGGTCCGACGAGCATGTAGCGCTTGTCTCCTGATCTGTACTGGATGCTGTGGCACAGCGTGCCATCATAATTGGCGTCTTGCAGATATTTGGAAGTGTACTCTGTGGATTTGGAGCACTGCATGGCGATCAGCACGATGATGCTGATGACAAAAAGGAGCGACACTGACCCCAAAGTGATGATGAGATAAAAAGTCACATTGTCCTCCTCGTCCACTTTTGCTGCACTTTTGACGTCGGAAGCTGCAAAAGCCTCTTTGGGCTCCACAAGTTTGACGATCACAGTGGCTGTTGCCGATAGTGACACGTTGCCATTGTCTTTCACCAGGATGAGCAGTCGATGCTCAGCGTCATCCGTCTCCGTGAAGGAGCGAAGTGTTCGGATCTGGCCCGTGTAGCGATCCAAAGAAAACAGACTGTGGTCACTGACTTGCTGCAATGAAAACAGCAACCAGCCGTTATATCCGATATCAGCGTCATAGGCTCGGACTTTAGTCACCAAGTCTCCAGCTTTCAGGTTCCGGGGAATCTCCTCCAGCCCTTCGGCAGAACCGTTGGAGCTGACTGGATACAGGATGACTGGAGCGTTGTCGTTCTGATCCAGAATGAACACCTTCACTGTCACGTTGCTGCTCAGTGGAGGACTTCCACCATCGGTGGCCACCACTTGGAAATGGAAACTTTTCAGCGTCTCAAAGTCAAAACTTTTTAAAGCTGATATTTGTCCATTTTCGCTATTTATACTTAGAAATGAAGACAGTTTGTTGTCACCTCTTCCATCTCTGACAATATGATATGAAATTTTCGCATTCTCATTCTCATCGTTATCAAAAGCTTTGACAGAAAATATGGGCCCCCCTGCATTGTTGCCCTCACTAAGATAAAACGTATAAGGACTGGATGAAAACTCTGGACTGTTATCATTCACGTCTGAAATGAAAACACTGATTGTCTTTTCAGATGAGAGTGCAGGTTGACCAGCGTCTCTTGCAACTACTGATATGTCATATTTGGACTTTTTCTCTCTGTCCAAAGGTGATTTGGTCACCAAAGAATACATTTTGTCTTGTGATGATGGCGACAAAGCAAAAGGAACATCCTCAGCAATGGAGCAAATCACTTTTCCGTTGAGACCAGAGTCCAAGTCATTCACACTGATGAGCGCAACGGTTGTCGCGGGTCGGGAATCTTCGGGAATTAAACTGGAAAATGATGTCACTTCAATCTCCGGGGCATTGTCATTCACGTCAACAATCTTGATGATGACACTCTTCTCTGTAGTTAGGGGGGCAAGGCCTTTGTCTGATGCTTGGATTTCAATTTCAAATATGTCGTTGTCCTCATAGTCTATAGGGCCTTTCACAATTAGTTCGCCTGTTGTTTTTGCGATCTCAAACAAAGCCATAATATTTTGATTCATACTGTTGCTGAAAGAATAAACTACCTCTCCATTTGATCCGTCATCTAAGTCAGTCGCATTTACTTGTATGACAGTTGTTCCGCTTGCAGCATTTTCCTGCAGCCTCACAGAATAAACATCTTTAGAGAAAACAGGTACATTATCATTAACATCTAACACATTTATCAAAATATTCATTTCCCCCGTTTTGGCAGGTTTTCCTCCATCCTGTGCAGTTAACACTAATGTAAGGTGCCCTGTTGTCTCCCGGTCTAAAGATTTTTTAACCACCAAGATGGGAATTTTGCCATCTTTTCCTCGATCTTTGACTTCCAAACGAAAATAATTATTTTCACTGAGTTTATATTGTTGAACTGAAAACGAACCACTATCTCCATCCTGAGCAGCTTTCATCTGAAATTTTGCCCCAGGCAACACTGACTCTGAAATATCGAGTTTTGTTTCTTCCTCGGGAAAACTGGGGGAATGATCGTTTACATCCAGCACTTCCACTCCAACATAGTGGACCTCCAGTGGATTTTCTAGCACGGTTTTTAAGTTGATCAAACACGTATTGCTTTGCGGGCACTCCTTTTCCCTGTCGATCTTTCTGCTGACATAAAGGACGCCATCGGTCTGACTCACGTGAAAAAGAGGCTCCGCACGACTGGAAACAATCCGATACTTGCGCTCTTTCAGCGTATTTCTATCCAATCCGAGATCTTTTGCGGCATTCCCAACCACATTTCCTTCTTCGACTTCCTCGGAGATCGAGTATCTTAATTGCGCCGAAGCCACGCTACACAAAAGCACCGCAGCCACGCACCCGAGCAAGCAGCGTCTCGCCCATTGCTGCGCGCCTCTTTGTTCCATGGTGATACGGAAAACCATCACTGATCCATTCTCAGAAAATCAGATGCACTTGTGAAAACGAAATCCAAGTGTGTAGTCCATGAAAATATTCCTCCGCTCAGCCATCAAGTTTGGAAATCAGGACAGCGAGACAAGTGACACCGCAGCGACAGACACGGTCATTATGACAGCACGAATGTTAAAGAGGCAGTGGATAGAAACAACCGCTCACAAATGCAGTCACGTGAACATTAAATGGGTACGTGTCTTTACACTGACACCTAAAGGTCAAAATACATATTACAGAAGAGGCGAGGACGTGATGAGCGTCCATTTGAAGCACAACAAAGTTCCGAGTCATGCCAAATCCGTGCAAATGTATTTTTACAGGGGCTGAAGCAGCAAAGACGTCCTTGATTTCAGTAGCAAACCAAATACCAGCCCCTCTCACATTACACTCGCACAAATAATTTATTTTTACTCGGTTATTTCCTCCTGCCATTATCAAGAAAACACTGCTGGTAAAACCCGCACCCGATACTCATTGTCTGAGATGAGTAACGAGGAAAATTGCCCAACCATATTCCCAATCACAATTCAAATAAGAGGCTGATACTTCACAGCATAGTCATAAACCATGATTTTAACTATTATTTACTATTTGTTTATTTTATTCCATTTTACTGCCACGTTTCTGATAAGGGCAGAAGTTTTCACGGGAAGCAAGGCATACTGGAGAATGTTTCAGCACCATAGACAGAGGCAGCGGGAATTCTGTGGCTGAACATTCAACAAGAAGAAGGCAAACCAAATACTCCGCTGTCGGGCATTTCAAAATCAGCCAATACTGTTAAACATGGAAAAAAAAAACTTACATTTCCCTAGTCCACAAAAACTGTAATTTTATGCTCGTAATAAAGTTCATGTTGGGAATGTTTTGGAAAATACAGGTGTGTCCAAAGTGATGAATAACTTTAATGTCATAAAAGAAAAAAAGTTGCTATGAGAGGTAGCCATTGAATGGTCTGTGTAACTATGCAGAAATATGCAATAATGTGGAATGGATTATTCATTTGCTTATTTTGTAAATGTAGAAAAAAATAACGGTCTTACCTCCCCGGAAGTGTGTCTCCTGTCAGGGAGCACCAGAGTGTTGGCATGGCTGCCCGGGACTACGGTGGAACCGATACTCATTCTGGGTCCGACTAACATGTAGCGCTTGTCTCCTGATCTGTACTGGATGCTGTGACACAGCGTGCCATCATAATTGGCGTCTTGCAGATATTTGGACGTGTACTGTGTGGATTTGGAGCACTGCATGGCGATCAGCACGATGATGCTGATGACAAAAAGGAGCGACACCGAGCCCAAAGTGACGATGAGATAAAAAGTCACGTTGTCCTCCTCGTCCACTTTTGCTGCACTTTTGATGTCGGAAGCTGCAAAAGCCTCTTTGGGCTCCACAAGTTTGATGGTCACAGTCGCTGTTGCCGAGAGTGACACGTTGCCGTTGTCTTTGACCAGGATGAGCAATCGATGCTCAGCCTCATCCGTCTCCGTAAAGGAGCGAAGTGTTCGGATCTGGCCCGTGTATCGGTCCAAAGAAAACAGACTGTGGTCGCTGACTTGCTGCAGCGAAAACAGCAACCAGCCGTTATATCCGATATCGGCATCATAGGCTCGGACTTTAGTCACCAAGTCTCCTGCTTTGAGATTCCGGGGAATTTCCTCCACCCCTTCGGCAGAACCGTTGGCGCTGACTGGATACAGGATGACTGGAGCGTTGTCGTTCTGATCCAGAATGAACACCTTCACTGTCACGTTGCTGCTCAGTGGAGGACTTCCACCATCGGTGGCCACCACTTGGAAATGGAAACTTTTCACCGTCTCAAAGTCAAAACTTTTTAGTGCTGACACTTCTCCTGTTTCACGATTAACATTCAAAAAGGAGGAGAACAAACGATCAGTTCCTCTATTTCTTAATATCTGATACTCGATCACAGCATTGCTCCCTTCATCATAGTCATGGGCTGTCACCGATAAAATAGAATTGCCAGGAGTGTTATTTTCATTAATGTAAAATATAAATGTGCTCTGGGAGAATTCGGGACTGTTATCATTTACATCAGACACAGTAATTTGTATAGTTTTGTCCGAGGATAAAGATGGGTCTCCTGCATCTTTGGCTAAAATTTTGACGCTAAAATGTGCCTGCTGTTCTCTATCCAAAAGTTGCCTTGTAACCAGGGAATACATATTCTTCTGTAAGGATGGCGACAGCATGAAGGGAACATCTGGACTTGTATGACAAATAACTTTCCCATTCAGACCAGAATCTAAATCTTTAACACTTATTAATGCGACGGTGGTCCCCGCTTTTGCATCTTCTGGCAACGCGTTGGAAAATGACGTCACTTCAATGTCAGGAGCGTTGTCATTTATGTCAACAATATGGATGATGACACTTTTGTCTGTCGACAGTGTCGCCACTGCTTTATCGGAAGCCTGTATGTCTATCTCGTACTTGTCGCACTCTTCAAAATCTATCGGACCTGCCACAGTCACCACCCCTGTCACGTGATTTAAATTAAAACGAGCTCGCGTGCGGGAATCCACGTCATTGCCAAAAGAATAAACCACTTCACCATTTGAGCCTTCGTCTAAATCTGTTGCGTTCACTCGCACCACTATCGTCCCGAGAGCGGAATTCTCATTTAAATACGCAATGTATGGCTCCTGAGTGAAAACTGGGGGATTATCATTGACGTCAGACACCTCCACTATTATTGTCATGTTGCCGGAGAGTGGAGGTTTTCCCCCATCCGTGGCTGTTAAAAATAACACGTGAGTCTTGACGGATTCTCTGTCCAGGGATTTTTGGAGAACCAAAGTGGGCGTTTTACGATCCTCGCCTCGATCTTTCACCTCCAAACGAAAGTGCTCGTTGGGGCTTAGCTTGTAGTGTTGCACGGACAGGGCGCCCGTGTCTCCATCGCGCGCAGCCTGCAGCTGAAGCCTCGCCCCCGGGAGCGCAGATTCAAACATCTCCAACGTCTTTTCCTGCTCCGGGAAGCTTGGTGCGTGGTCGTTTATGTCCGCAACCTCCACGGCCACATAGTGTACCTCGAGTGGGTTTTCCAGGACGGTTTTTAACTCGATCACACAAACCTTGCTGCGGTCACACACTTGTTCTCTGTCAATGTTGCCGTTCACATACAAGACGCCGTCATCCTGATTCACGCGAAAGGGGGGCTCCGCTGTGCCACGCACAATTCGGTAGGCTCTTTCTTTCAGCGTGGCCCTGTCGAGACCCAAATCCTTCGCGATATTCCCAACAGCAGTACCTTCCTTTACTTCCTCCGAGATAGAGTATCTAATTTGTCCCGACACGCGGCTGAAAATCAGAAGCATCAAGCAGGAAACCCACATTGTCTGATGTCCTCTTTGTTCCGTCATGTCACGAGAAAATGCGTTCCGCGAAAATAAACGCATCGAAATATACATACATCCAGCTATTTGAAACTCGTCTCATCAGCAGCCTTGCAAAAATAAAGCATTCGTCTGATCGCCACTGCGTGGTGAAACTGTTACTCCAGAGAGGAAAAAGGTTTGGTCTGTTCTGGTGTGAGTCGAATGGGATGCCTCTTATGATTTTTTTGTTCGGTGGCGTCACCACGTTATCACTCGTTTTCCGGCGTTTTACTGGCACCATGTGATGCCGAATGGCACAGCATTTATTCCTGATTTATTATAAAGCAAATAATTTCACCCTACTGAAAAATGATTATACAATTTCAGCTTCACGGTCAGACACAGTCTGTATCTTGACGACAGGACATATTGAAATGAGCTAAATATTCGACTGGGAACGTTGATAATTTTAAATCACTGTTCTTACCAAATGACTAAAACTTCACAAACGTAATCACAATTATACATGTTAACATGTAGATGATGTTTGCGCTAATTACAACGGTATTTGCTTATATAATTATTAAATTTGTCACATTGCCAAATGAAGCTTTGCTTCATTTTAAAATGTTCCACCTGCAACCTTATTCCAAAGTCGTTCTCACTTTAGTGCCTTCTTTTTTTTTTACAAATTAGTTAAAAGGAGGGAGGAGAGAGAGAGAGAGAGAGAGAGAGAGAGAGAGAGAGAGAGAGAGAGTCAAAATTTGTCACCTCAAAGACTTCGAAACGCACTTTTGTTTCACAGAGGTGCATTATGTATTTGCCTGCAATTCTGGCATTTGGTAAAAGATACAACGTGGAACTGCAAGGAATAATCAGTCAAAAACATACAAATAAGAATGATCCCCCATGATCCATGAGTGCCGATGTCCAACAAACTAAAGACTCTGTAATCTGAACACTTGCCTGACCAAAAAGACTGCACAAAATCTGTACCATTGACTGTATAACTTCACTCCCGTTTTCACTCAGAGTCCACATACAACAAAGTCTAATTACATGGATGTGAAAATTCATGTGTGCAGTAGAAATCATTTAATAATCTAATAACACAAAGCTTACCTCCCCTGAAGTGTGTCTCCTGTCAGGGAGCACCAGAGTGTTGGCGTGGCTGCCCGGGACTACGGTCGAACCGATACTCATTCTGGGTCCGACGAGCATGTAGCGCTTGTCTCCTGATCTGTACTGGATGCTGTGACACAGCGTGCCGTCATAATTGGCGTCTTGCAGATATTTGGAAGTGTACTCTGTGGATTTGGAGCACTGCATTGCGATCAGCACGATGATGCTGATGACAAAAAGGAGCGACACCGAGCCTAAAGTGACGATGAGGTAAAAAGTCACATTGTCCTCTTCGTCATCTTTTGCTGCACTTTTGACATCGGAAGCTGCAAAAGCCTCTTTGGGCTCCACAAGTTTGATGGTCACAGTAGCTGTTGCCGAGAGCGAAACATTGCCATTGTCCTTGACCAGGATGAGCAGTCGATGCTCAGCCTCGTCCGTCTCCGTGAAGGAGCGAAGTGTTCGGAACTGGCCCGTGTAGCGGTCCAAAGAAAACAGACTGTGGTCGCTGACTTGCTGCAGCGAAAACAGTAACCAGCCATTATATCCGATGTCGGCGTCATAGGCTCGGACTTTAGTCACCAAGTCTCCTGTTTTCAGGTTGCGGGGAATCTCCTCCACCCCTTCAGCAGAACCGTTGGAGCTGACTGGATACAGGATGACTGGAGCGTTGTCGTTCTGATCCAGCATGAACACCTTCACTGTCACGTTGCTGCTCAGTGGAGGACTTCCACCATCGGTGGCCACCACTTGGAAATGGAAACTTTTCAGCGTCTCAAAGTCAAAGCTTTTCAGTGCCATTACTTCGCCGGTGTCTGGGTTGATGTTTATGAATGACAACAATTTAATGTCTGCGGTTGCATCTCTGATAATCTGATAAGAAATTTGAGCATTGTCAGCTTCATCCTTATCAGAAGCTTTGACAGAAAACACAGGGGCTCCAGGTGTGTTGTTTTCAGTGATATAAAATGTATAAGGGCTTGATGAAAACTCTGGACTGTTATCATTTACATCTGACACGACAACAGTTATGGTCTTTTCCGTTGAAAACACTGGCTCGTTCGTGTCCTTCGCAATGATGGTGACCTCATATTGAGAAACATGCTCCCTATCTAATCTCGACTTTGTGACTACAGAGTACATGTTGTCTTGTAAAGATGGCGATAAAGAAAACGGAACATTTTGTTTGATGGCACATAGCACTTTACCATTAATTCCGGAGTCTAAGTCACTGACACTGATCAGAGCCACAGTGGTTCCTATTTTTGCATCCTCCTTAATGGAGTTTGAAAATGAAGTCACCTCTATTTCGGGGGCATTATCATTGACATCAATGATGGTTATCAAGACACTCTTATCAGCTGTCAAAGGAACTGTCCCTTTATCAGACGCATGTATATCAATTTCATAGCTTTTGCTTTCCTCAAAATCAAGGTGGCCAATCACTTTAATTTCACCAGTGTTTGAGTCTATACTGAAAAGTTCTGTTACTTTGAAGTCCACCTCCTTGCCGAATGAATAGACTATTTCACCATTTGCGCCCTGGTCCAAATCTGTCGCATTTACCTGAATCACAAGCGTGTCCACTGGAACGTTTTCATTCAAGGAGGCAGAGTAAACCTCCTTGTCAAACATGGGAGAGTTATCGTTCACATCGAGCACATCCACGATTATTTCTATGGAGCCTGACTTGGGGGGTTTCCCCCCGTCTACCGCTGTAAGGCGCAGACGGTGTCTCCCAATTGTCTCTCTATCTAACTGCTTGAGCAGGACTAAAAATGGAACTTTACGGTCCTCGCCTCTGTCCTTTACCTCAACACGAAAATAGTCATTTTGATTAAGTTTGTATTGTTGAATGGAAAACTGTCCCACATCGGGGTCTCGCGCCGCTTGGAGTTGGAACCGGGCTCCCGGCATAGCCGACTCCCATATTTCAAAGCGTTTTTCTTTTTCGAGAAAAACAGGTGAATGGTCGTTAATGTCTAATATTTCCACCGCAACGTAGTGCACCTCCAACGGATGTTCAAGCACTGTTTTCAGGTTGATCACACACGGGCTGACGCGTTCACACGCCTCTTCTCTGTCTATCCTCCTCGCCACAAACAAGATGCCGTCGTCCTGGTTCACTTCCAGAATGGGCTCAGCCGTGCCGGCCACGATGCGGTATCCTCGCCCTTTAAGTGCACCCTTATCCAACCCCAAATCCTTCGCAATGTTCCCGACCACAGATCCCTCTTGAACCTCCTCTGATATGGAATATCTGAGCTGTGCACATGTTCCATTGCACAAAATGAGCACTAAAGACAACCAGCAGCGTCGCTCCCTCCTACCTCCGCCTCGCCTTTGTTCCATGCCGTGGAAATGACAATTGTCCTTCCGATGTGCAATGTCCTGCAAAAGACGAGTGTGTGCTGGTGCTGAATGAGCCACGAAAAAAAACCCCGAACCAGTCACATCAATGAGCTATGAGAATAAAATCAGCGATTTGCGAATCACGGCACGACACACCGCGTATGAAGCACTGAGAAGTAACAAAAACCAGGCAGTCAGGTTTGAAAAAGGACCGTGACGTCAAGTAGTGCTTCACACGAAGATATATTGGGGTATACTGACCCCTACTGTCGAATAAACGTAACACATGAATACTGTCTCGAAAACCTGTTTATATTCGCACACGAAGCAAGCAAATGGGGAAGATTAAAACGATTTGTTTTCTACAGAAGTACGCAACTCACGTCCGTTCAAAAATAATACAATGGAAGCCAATTTCAAAACAAGACACACGCAGACGCGCACACACATCGGCAATTGGTTTGAAGAAACATGTTTGATGTTCTCTGAAATTACAAGACAGCAATTGAAACCATATCCATCTTGTCCAAACCAGATGATAGCAACAACACGCAAATGTGGCCACGTGTGCAATATAATATGTTGGCATGCAAGGACATGCAGCAGTTGAGAGAAGAGAAAAATCAGCTGTTCTTCAGCGTAAATTAGAATAAAAGTTACCTTTCAAATTCGTGGGGAGCAGTTTAATCAAATGGCCATTGAATTTATGAACAACTTGAGTGTAACCTTGATAACCACTTGGCAGCATGTATCAAAGAAATAATTTTTTGCACATTCTTTACCCAAAGATGTAGCCTATTGTGTTTACAACCAAATATAAATGTCGGTAAAGACAGCACTACATACTGATGGGAAATAAACTTATTCAAGAAACACATTTGCATTTATGCCACTGCCTAACAATGTTTAAAACACACATTCCCAAGTCAGGAAGAAGCATAAATTCACTCTTCATTTCCAAGAGTTCACAGCAACCCAAGAAACAACGAACCAATGCCATGAAAAACATCCATGTATCCATTTTCTAATCTGCTTTTCCTCACAAGGGCTGTGGGCGTGCTGGAGCCTATCCCAGCTGTTTTATAGGGCAGTAGGCGGGGTACACCCTGAAGTGGTTGCCAGCCAATTGCAGGGCACACATAGACGAACCTAGGGTCAATTTAGAGCAGGCGTGGGCAATCCCAAATGATCAGATCATCAGCAAGCTCTGTCAAGGCCTGAACAATTGAATCAGTTGTGTTGCAACAGGGACAGATGGAAAACATGCAGGATAGCGGCCCTCCAGGACTGGAATTGCCCACCCCTGATTTAGAGTGTGACATCAACCTGCAATGCATATTTTTGGGGATGTGGGAGGAAACCGGATCACCAGGAGAAAACCCAAGCAGGCACGGGCATTACAAACACTGCTATTGAAAAAGCTTCCTTACCTCCCCCGAAGTGTGCCTCCTGTCAGGGAGCACCAGAGTGTTGGCGTGGCTGCCCGGGACTATGGTCGAACCGATACTCATTCTGGGTCCGACGAGCATGTAGCGCTTGTCTCCTGATCTGTACTGGATGCTGTGACACAGCGTGCCATCATAATTGGCGTCTTGCAGATATTTGGAAGTGTACTCTGTGGATTTGGAGCACTGCATGGCGATCAGCACGATGATGCTGATGACAAAAAGGAGCGACACCGAGCCCAAAGTGATGATGAGATAAAAAGTCACGTTGTCCTCCTCGTCCACTTTTGCTGCACTTTTGACTTCGGAAGCTGCAAAAGCCTCTTTGGGCTCCACAAGTTTGATGGTCACAGTCGCTGTTGCCGAGAGCGAAACGTTGCCGTTGTCTTTGACCAGAATGAGCAGTCGATGCTCAGCCTCATCCGTCTCCGTGAAGGAGCGAAGTGTTCGGATCTGGCCCGTGTAGCGGTCCAAAGAAAACAGGCTGTGGTCGCTCACTTGGTGCAGCGAAAACAGCAACCAGCCGTTATATCCGATATCGGCGTCATAAGCTCGGACTTTAGTCACCAAGTCTCCTGCTTTCAGGTTGCGGGGAATCTCCTCCACCCCTTCGGCAGAACCGTTGGAGCTGACTGGATACAGGATGACTGGAGCGTTGTCGTTCTGATCCAGAATGAACACCTTCACTGTCACGTTGCTGCTCAGTGGAGGACTTCCACCATCGGTGGCCACCACTTGGAATTGGAAACTTTTCAGCGTTTCGAAGTCAAAGCTTTTTAGTGCCAGAATGTCTCCCGTTTCAGAATTAATATTCAGAAATGATGCGTGCCCATTTTCTTTTGCTATGTTCCTCAAAATGTGATAAGAAATTAGTGCGTTTTCACCTTCGTCACGATCAAATGCCTTTACGCAAAATATAGAATCACCCGGTTTATTATTTTCACTAATGTAGAACGTGTAAGGATTCTGTAAAAATTCCGGGCTGTTGTCATTTGTATCGGATAAAAAAACACTGATCATCTGTTTGGAGGTAAGAGCTGGTTCACCCGAGTCTTGAGCAATTATCGTTATATCGTATGCCCGTTTCTGCTCCCTGTCAAGCTGGGACTTAGTAACAACAGCAAACATGTTATCCTGCATAGATGCAGTTAACATAAAAGGGGACTCTTCGGAAACATTAATTATTATTTTGCCGTTAAGGTCAGAGTCTAAATCCTTAACACTGATGAGAGCTACTGTTGTCCCGGGTCTCGAGTCTTCGGAAACTGCGCGAGACAAAGACGTGACTTCTATCTCCGGACGATTATCATTCATATCAATAATTTTAATAATTACACTTTTATCCGTTTTAAATGGAATATTTCCTTTATCCGATGCCTGGATGTCAATATCATAACTGTCTTGCTCCTCATAATCAACGTTGCCCTTCACAATAATTTCCCCAGTGACAGAATCTATGTCAAATAATTGTCTAATTTTATCTTTGATGTCACTTCCAAACGAATAAACAACCTCCCCGTTGGAGCCGAAATCCGAATCCGTTGCATTAACTTGAATGACAGCCGTGCCCACTGGCGCGTTCTCTTGCAGCGTTACAGAATAAGACTCTTTCGTGAACACCGGCATGTTGTCGTTCACGTCCAGAACCTCGATGAGGATTTCAACCGAGCCCGTTTTGGGGGGTGTACCCCCATCTATGGCTGTCAGCACCAGTTTGTGGTTGCGTTTGCTCTCTCTGTCGAGCTGCCTCTGCAACTGCAAAATTGGCGTTTTGCCGTCTCGCCCTCGGTCTTTCACCTCCAAGCGGAAGTGATCGTTTTGGCTTATTTTGTACTGTTGCACCGAATTTAGACCGCCGTCCGGGTCATATGCATTCTGCAGTTGATATTTCGCACCCGGCAAAGCGGACTCGACTATTTCCAGTCTTTTTGTCTTCTCCGGGAACGTGGGGGTGTGGTCGTTTATATCTATTATTTCCACGGTGATATAATGCACCTCCAGTGGGTTGTCGAGGACGGTTTTAAGATTAATCAGGCACGCATTACTCTCCTTACAAACCTCCTCTCGGTCAATTTTACGGTTTGCATAAAGGGCGCCGTCGTTCTCATTTACCTTAAAGAGCTGTTCACTCGAGCTGGACATAATGCGGAAGCCCCTCTGCTTTATTGAAGCCAGGTCTATTCCTAAATCCTTCGCAACATTCCCAACAAAAGTCCCCTCATTGAGCTCCTCAGATATGGAATATCTGTGCTGTGCGGAAGCAGAACGGACGCATAAAAACAAGGCCAAGAATCCGAGCAAGGGCCGGCGCTCCCGTCCTCTTTGTTCCATGTTGAGCGACCAAAACAGAGATCCAAACATGTCCAAAATGTCCCCGAATTTCTAGTATATTTTCGTCATTGCAGACTGCAAAATAACAGCACCCACAACTCCCTTTGCGCTGTTAAATTAAAAAAGCGCGAAAGTACGAACGGACATGAAAGGATCAACGTGGGTTCGTCCAAATGTGTCAGCTGAATGCTGTATAATCACCAGCCTGAAGATTGAATGGGCGGGCTCAGCTTGTGCGCTTCAACGTTAAATGCTTACAATACATGGTAGCATACTGCCACCCCGTGAATGTGTGGAAGACAGGAATCACATTTCATTTTCACCTCGAAAGACAACAATTCCTGCAAATGCTGACACACGCTTGCAGACATGTTGAACTCCACACATTCAAATAAAAATAGACTGCTATCAAAGCTCTCGAACTCAACATCGTGCGTTCAATTGCAATGTGATAAAACATCAAGACAGTGAGAGAGAAACGTCGTATTTTGGTGAAGGAAACAGAATTTTCTTTGCGGATATTATCACGTTTTTAAAAAGAGCTGTTTAATTACTAAGTGCTCATTGAAACTTCCTTTGAGCGTATGTGATCAGTTTCCCACGATGAACCCACAATCATGCAGTTGATGCGCCAGACAGTCACAAAACAACCCATGGCACTTTTATCCATCACAGTGACACCAGACATTCTTAATGATCATATAAAAGCAATTTTTAAAATTCATCATACATTCAACAAGCATGTCAACCAAACATTCTGATCCACACGAATAATGATCCTTGCCATCACGCAAACATAAGCTCTGCATCAATTTAAGTGAAAAGAAACCAAAAGCACGAAAAGCCTGATGCAATTTACTACACTGAATTGTCGTGCTGAAAAAGGCGTGGCTAAAATGAGGTGTTTTCCGCTACGTTTCGCGACAGACGTGTGGAAACAAGAACAAGAGTTTCCAGCACCATGGACAGCAACGCTACAGTGCAAGTGAGCGTAATTTACAGAAACCACATCATCTTCCCTTGTCTTGGTATCATCTGCACATTTGCTAGGTATGGAGACCCATTAATATTAATTCTACTTTATTAGAGATGGTGCACATCCAGTATGGGTTCCTACCATTCATTTAGAATGAAGAGATGTAGTCATAGGTGGTGTCATTCAGCAGTAGGAGAAGTGTATTTCAGATCACAACAATTCCATAATTGGCTAAACGTTTTGAGTACCACAATTACTTGAAAGTTAAGACTAGTGTGTGAGATCTTGTGTTGGTAGCTTTTGCCTGCGGACAGTAAAGTAAAAATAATAGAGTGGTCAATGAGTACATGCATCATCATTCATGTTTTTGTTTTCTTGTTTTCACTGCTAAAGTCAAAACACTGAAAAACTTTAGTTGAGTTGTTGCAATAACAAGGTACAAAATGATCAAATATTAAAAAAAACAAAAAAAAAAAACAAAGGTAATGGATCATATCTTCCAAGCAACACATTTTAAAATGAAACCCCATGTGCAATACATAATCACTGCATGTGTTGAACAAATCTTAAAACTATTCAACAACAGATGAATTGAAACACTAAAGGTTGCAGGCAGACTATCATTCTTAAGCTTCCTTACCTCCCCCGAAGTGTGTCTCCTGTCAGGGAGCACCAGAGTGTTGGCATGGCTGCCCGGGACTACGGTCGAACCGATACTCATTCTGGGTCCGACTAGCATGTAGCGCTTGCCGCCTGATCTGTACTGGATGCTGTGACACAGCGTGCCGTCATAATTGGCGTCTTGCAGATATTTGGAAGTGTACTCTGTGGATTTGGAGCACTGCATGGCGATCAGCACGATGATGCTGATGACAAAAAGGAGCGACACCGAGCCCAAAGTGACGATGAGATAAAAAGTCACGTTGTCCTCCTCGTCCACATTTGCTGTACTTTTGACATCGGAAGCTGCAAAAGCCTCTTTGGGCTCTACGAGTTTGACAGTCACAGTCGCTGTTGCAGAGAGTGAAACGTTGCCGTTGTCTTTGACCAGGATGAGCAGTCGATGCTCAGCCTCGTCGGTCTCCGTGAAGGAGCGAAGTGTTCTGATCTGGCCCGTGTAGCGATCCAAAGAAAACAGGCTGTGGTCGCTGACTTGCTGCAGCGAAAACAGCAACCAGCCGTTATATCCGATATCGGCGTCATAGGCTCCGGCCTTATTCACCAAGTCTCCTGCTTGACTTTAGTCACCCAGTCTCCTGCTTTCAGGTTGCGGGGAATCTCCTCCACCCCTTCGGCAGAACCATTCGTGCTGACTGGATACAGGATGACTGGAGCATTGTCGTTCTGATCCAGAATGAACACCTTCACTGTCACGTTGCTGCTCAGTGGAGGACTTCCACCATCGGTGGCCACCACTTGGAAATGGAAACTTTTCAGCGTCTCAAAGTCAAAGCTTTTTAATGCTGATATTTGTCCATTTTCTGAATTGATATTTAAACTGTGCAAATAAATGTGTTCCTTCTCTCTTCCATCTCTTAAAATGTGATATGTAATGTGGGCATTTTCACCTTCATCGTGGTCAAATGCGCTCACCGAAAACGCGGATTGGCCTGGAGGGTTGTTCTCAGTCACGTAAAATGCGTAAGGGCTCGAGGAAAACTCTGGACTGTTGTCATTCACATCTGAGACAGCAAAAGTTATGCTTTTTTCAGACGACAAAGAAGGCACACCTGCATCTCTAGTAACTACTCTAACCTCATATGTGGATTGCTGTTCTCTATCCAATGGTGATTTTGTGACGATAGAATACATGTTATCTTGTGTTGAAGGCGTTAATAAAAAGGGAACATTTTCACTGAGTGAGCAAATTACTTTTCCATTCAGACCAGAGTCTTCATCAAGTACACTGATTAATGCTACAGTGGTTCCCGGTCTTGCATTTTCTTTTATTGCGCTGGAAAATGACGTCACTTCGATCTCTGGAGTGTTGTCATTCATATCAATTATTTTTACTAGGACACTTTTTTCTGTCTGCAAAGGAGCAGATCCTTTATCAGAAGCCTGTATGTCAATTTCATAGCTTTCCTCTAATTCCGAATCAATCAGAGCTTGTACAGTTATTACACCTGTTTGAGGATTTATGCGGAACAGTTCACGTATTTTGCTATTTACATTATTTCCTAATGTATAGATAATTTCACTATTGGTGCCCTCATCTGAATCAGTGGCATTCACTTGTATAACAGTCGTGCCAATTGGCGCATTTTCATGCAGAAGCACTGAATAATTATCTTCAATGAAAATAGGCACATTATCATTAACATCTAAAACACGCACCCATATTTCAGCAGTTCCGGATCTACTCGGTTTTCCTCCGTCAATCGCTGACAACAGCAATTTGTGTTTGCTCTTTGTTTCTCTGTCGAGCGACTTTAACAGCACTAAAATTGGTATTTTGCCATCCTTTCCTCGTTCTTTCACTTCCAAACGAAAATGGTCATTTGCACTGAGTTTATAGTCCTGGATGGAAAAGGGCCCGACGTCGGGGTCGTGTGCAGCTTGCAGCTGGAGGCGCAAACCCGGCAAAGCAGATTCTGAAATTTCCAGACGTGATGCGTTCACGGAGAAGCTTGGAGAGTGGTCGTTAATGTCGAGCACCTCCACGCTGACATAGTGAATTTCCAGCGGGTTTTCCAACAACGTTTTGAGCTGAATTACACACGCGCTGCTGCGCTCGCACACCTTCTCCCTGTCGATGACTCGGTCCACGTAAAGCAGACCGTCACCGTGGTTGACGCTAAAGAACGTCTCTGATGAGCCCTCGACGATGCGGTACCCTCGCTCTTTCAGCGTGGCCTTGTCGAGTCCCAAATCCTTCGCTATGTTTCCCACAACAGTTCCTTCTTTCACCTCTTCTGCGATGGAATATCTGATCTGTGCGCAAACTCCGCTCCACGACAAAATAAGCACAGCAATCAAAGCAAACAATCGCCTTTGTCCAACAGATGAGTCACGTCCTCCACGTTTCATAATGATGGAGCAGGAATATCCACAGTGAAAAAAAAATACCTTCGCCAAATGGCAATATATTCCAAAACTGTATTGTTAGGTAAATCCAACCACAGCGCTGACTATAGTCACCGTGAGCGCCCAGAATGCACCAAGCGCTATTGTGTAAAAATCCACCCGACAAAGGGGAGGATCATTTTTTTTGACAAAGAGATTCTCTCCGAGCACATTCGTGCACATACTGACACCAAGTGATCGCTTCCAGTATGTCGGATACGGAGACTTTCATCATTTGATTACAAATATACACAGGTACTCGTCAATGACATACATGAACGATTTCGATCTAAAAAAAACGAAAGAAGAATTAAGAATCGTTGCGCAATCACACAATGAGAAGGCAAACATTTGGCCTACCGATTCAACATCACACTGCACTCCTAAATTAATGTGTGGTTCCGAAATTCGCCACTGAGATTTGGACGACCGTTTGGATAAGAGTTTTATTATCCAACAAAAATTTTGAAGGCTTTATTTATAGTTTGAAACCGTGGTACTGGTGTATGACACAACATTTATTCTTTGGAATATTTGTTTCATGTCGTCTGTTCTAGATGAGTAATAAAACAGGTCGCTTGGGATCTTGAAGTGAGTCCCCGCCTGCTTTTGGCATGAAAAAACAAATATTTAAAGAGGACTTTTATTTTGAAGGACAACACCAGAAAAGTGCAGCGGTCTCACGATAGCGGTGAACACGTGACTTGACTAACACGACTCAAATGTGTGGAGTTTGGATGCCAGCTGCAGAAGGGTAAATATTTAATGTTTATTGTGGATTTTTGCACCTATAAAAACACGAGACAGCGTGCTCTTTTGATATTGTGTGCA